>NC_082663.1:70062115-70365961 GCF_025265405.1 Mesoplodon densirostris | reverse complement strand
CACACTATAGAGGAGGAGCCAGGAAGTTTTTTATTTTTTAATTTTTATTTGTTTTTATTATTTTGTATTTTTTAATTGCTTTTATTTTCTTTATTTTATTTTTTACTTTTTATTTATTTATTTATTTTAGCTGTTGTGGTTCAGTTTTCTTTTGTTGTTGTTGATTCATCCTTATTGTTATTTTTTCTAATATTTTTTAAATTTAATTTAATTTTTTAAATTCTTTGTTATTGTTCTGCTCTTTTCTGTTTGTTACTTATTTGATTTTGTGGGGTTTTTTGTTTTTTGTTTTTTCTCTTCTGTGTAGCTTGTGGGGTCTTGGTTCCCAGGCCAGGGGTCAGGCCTGAGCTCCTGTGGTGGGATCACTAAGTCCAAGCCACTGGACTAAAAGAGAACTTCAGGTACCAGGGAATATTAATCAGTGTGCAGTCTCCCAGAGGTCCTTGTCTCGGCACAAACCCCTAGTTCCACCCAGCTGCCAGCAAACTCCAGCCCTGGATGCCTCAGGCCAAACAACCAGCAAGACAGAAACACAGCCTCACCCATCAAAAGAAATGAGTCAAAAAAAAATATGTTACACACAAAGGAGCAAGATTAAAAACCTATAAGACCAAATAAATGAAGAGGAAATAGGCAACCTACCTGAAAAAGAATTCAAAGTAATGATAGTAAAGATGATCCAGAATATCAGAAATAGAATGGAGGCATGGATTGATAAAATACAAGAAATGTTTAACAACAACCTAGAAGAACTAAAGAACAAAAAAACAGTGATGAAGAACACGATAACTCAAATGAAAAACATACTAGAAGGAATCAATAACAAAATAACTGAGACAGAAGAACGAATATGTGAGCTGGAAGATAGAATGGTGGAAATAACTGCAGAGGAGCAGAATAAAGAAAATAGAAGGAAAAGAAATGAGGACAGTCTCAGAGACCTGTGGGACATTTAACACACCAACATTTGAATTATAGGGGTCCCAGAAGAAGAGAAAGAGAAAGGGTATGAAAAATATTTGAAGAGATTATAATGAAAAACTTCCCTAACATAGGAAAGGAAATAGCCACCTAAGTCCAGGAATCACAGAGAGTCCCACACAGGATAAACCCAAGGAGAAACACGCCAAGACGCATAGTAATCAAACTATTAGAAGTTAAATACAAAGAAACAATATTAAAAGCAGCAAGGAAAAAGCAACAAATAACATACAAGAGAATCCCCATAAGGTTATCAGCTGATTTTTCAGCAGAAACTCAGCAGGTCAGAGGGAGTGGCAGGATATATTTAAAGTAATGAAAGGGAGAAACTTACAACCAAGATTATCCAGCAAAGATCTCATTCAGGTTTGATGGAGAAATCAAAAGCTTTACAGAAAAGCAAAAGTTAAGAGCATTCAGAACCACCAAACCAGCTTTACAACAAATGCTAAAGGAACTTCACTAGGCAGGAAACACAAGAGAAGAAGAAGAAAAAGACCTACAAAAAAAAGCCCAAAACAACAAAGAAAATGGTAATAGGAACATATATATCGATAATTACCTTAAATGTCAATGGATTAAATGTTCCAACCAAAAGACACAGACTGGCTGAATGGATAAGAAAACAAGACCTGTATATATGCTGTCTATAAGAGACCCACTTCAGACACAGAGACACATACAGACTGAAAGTAAGGGGATGAAAAAAGATATTCCATGCAAATGAAAATCAAAAGAAAGCTGGAGTAGCAATACTCATATCAGATAAACTAGACTTTAAAATAAAGAATGTTACAAGAGACAAGGAAGGACACTATATAATGATCAAGGGATCAATCCAAGAAGAACACATAACAATTGTAAATATTTATGCACCCAATATAGGAGCACCTCAATACATAAGGCAAATGTTAACAGCCATAAAAGGGGAAATTGACAGTAACCAAATAATAGTGGGGGGCTTCAACATCCCAGTTACACCAATGGACAGATCATCCACACAGAAAATTAGTAAGGAAACACAAGTGTTAAATGACACAATAGACCAGATAGACTTAGTTGATATTTATAGTACATGCCATCTGAAAGCAGCAGAATACACTTTCTTCTCAAGTGCACATGGAACACTCTCCAGGATAGATCACATCTATGGTCACAAATCAATCCTCAGTAAAGTTAAGAAAACTGAAATTGTATCAAGCATCTTTTCTGACCACAACGCTATGAGACTAGATATTAATTACAGGAACAAATCTGTAAAAAATACAAACACATGGAGGCTAAACAATACACTACTAAATAACCAAGAGATCACTTAAGAATTCAAAGAGGAAATCAAAAAATACATAGAAAAAAATGACAATGAAAACATGATGACCCAAAACATATGGGATGCAGCAAAAGCAGTCATAAGGGGGATTTTATAGCAATTCAATCCTACCTCAAGAAACAAGAAAAACCTCAAATAGAGAACCTAACCTTACACCTAAAGCAACTAAAGAAAGAACAAACAAAACCCAAAGTTAGTAGAAGGAAAGAAATCATAAAAATCAGAGCAGAAATAAATGAAATAGAAATGAAGAAAACAATAGCAAAACTCAATGAAACTAAAAGCTGGTTTTTTGAGAAGAAAAACAAAATTGATAAACTTTTACCCAGACTCATCAAGAAAAAAAGGTAGAGGATTCAAATCAACAAAATTAGAATGAAAAAGAAGAAATTACAACTGACACTGCAGAAATACAAAGAATCATAAGAGACTACTTCAAGCAATTATATGCCAATAAAATGTACAACCTGGAAGAAATGGGTAAATCATTACAAAGGTAGAACATGATAAGAGTGAACCAGGAAGAAATAGAAAATATAAATAGACCAATATCACAAGTAGTGAAATTGAAACTGCAGTTAAAAATCTTGCTACAAACAAAAGTCTAGGACTAGATAGCTTCACAGGTGAATTCTATCAAACATTTAGAGAAGAGCTAATACACATCCTTCTCAAACTCTTCCAAAAAATTGCAGAGGAAGGAACACTCCCCAGCTCATTCTACAAGGCCACCATCACCCTGATACCAAAGCCAGACAAAGATATCAAAAAAAAAAAAGAAAATTACAGACCATTATCACCGATGAACATAAATGCAAATATCCCCAATAAAATACTAGCAAACAGAATCCAACAGCACATTAAAAGGATCATACACCATGATCAAGTGGGATTTTTTCCCAGGGATGCAAGGATTCTTTGATATAAGCAAATCAATCAATGTGAAACACCATATTAACAAATTAAAGAATAAAAGCCATAATTAAAGAATAAAAACCATATAATCATCTCAATAGATGCAGAAACATCTTTTGAGAAAATTCAACACCAATTTATGATAAAAACTCTCCAGAAAGTGGGTATAGAGGGAACCTACCTCAACATACTAAAGACCATATATGACAAACCCACAGCAAACATCATTCTCAATGGTGAAAAACCAAAAGCATTTCCTATAAGAACAGGAAAAAGACATGGATGTCCACTCTTGCTACTATTATTCTACATAGTTTTGTAAGTCCTAGCCAAGGCAATCAGAGAAGAAAAGGAAATAAAAGGAATCCAAACTGCAAAAGAAGAAGAAAAACTGTCACTGTTTGCAGATGACATGATACTATATATAGAAAATCCTAAAGATGCCACCAGAAAACTACTAGAGCTAATCAATGAATTTGGTAAAGTTTCAGGATACAAGATTAATGCACAGAAGTCTCTTGCATTCCTATACACTAACAACAAAAGATCAGAAAGAGAAATTAAGGTAACAATCCCATTTACCATCACAACAAAAAGAATAAAATACCTAGGAATAAACTTACCTACGGAGGTCAAAGATCTGTACTCAGAAAACTATAACACACTATAAGATGAAAGAAGTCAAAGATGACACAACAGATGGAGAGATATACCATGTTCTTGGATTGGAAGAATCAATATTTTGAAAATGACTGTACTACACAAAGCAATCTACAGATGCAATGCAATCCCTATCAAATTACCAATGGTATTTTTCACAGAATTAGAACAAAAAATTTTACAATTTGTATGTAAACACAAAAGACCCCGAATAGACAAAGCAATCTTGAGAAAGAAAACCAGAGCTGGAGGCATCGGGCTCACTGACTCAGGCTATACTACAAAGCTACAGTAATCAAGATAGTATGGTACTGGCACAAAAACAGAAATATAGGTCAATGGTACAAGATAGAAAGCCCAGAGATAAACACACCCTCCTATGGTTACCTAATCTATGACAAAGGCGGCAAGAATATATACAATGGAGAAAAGATAGTCTCTTCAATAAGTGGTGCTGGGAAAACTGAACAGCTACATATAAAAGAATGAAATTAGAACACTCCCTAACACCATACACAAAAATAAACTCAAAATGGATTAAAGACCTAAATGTAAGGCCAGGCACTATAAAACTCTTAGAGGAAAACATAGGAAGAACACTGTTTGATATAAATCACAGCAAGATCTTTTTTTGATCCGCCTCCTAGAGTAATGAAAACAAAAACAAAAATAAACAAATGGGACCTAATGAAACTTAAAAGCTTTTACACAGCAAAGAAAACTATAAATGCGATGAAAAGAGAACCCTCAGAATGGGAGAAGATATTTGCAAATGAACAGACAAGGGACTAATCTCCAAAATTCACAAACAGCTCATGAAGCTCAATACCAAAAAAAACAAACAACCCAATCAAAAAATGGGCAGAAGACCTAAATAGACATTTCTCCAAAGAAGATATACAGATGGCCAAGAGGCACATGAAAAGATGCTCAATGTTCATTGCAGCACTATTTACAACAGCCAGGTCATGGAAGGAACCTAAATGCCCATCAACAGAAAAATGGATAAAGAAGATGTGGTACATATATACAATGGAATATTACTCAGCCATAAAAAGGAACGAAATTGGGTAATTTGTAGAGATGTGGATGGATCTAGAGACTGTCATACAGAGTGAAGTAAATCAGAAAGAGAAAAACAATTATTGTATATTAACGCATATATGTGGAATCTAGAAAAATGGTACAGATGAACTTATTTTTAGGTCAGGAATAGAAACACAGACATATAGAATAGACGTGGACATGGGGTGTGAGGGGGGTTGAATGAAGTGGGAGGTTGGGATTGATGTATGTGCACTGCCATGTGTAAAACAGATAGCTATTGGAAACCTGCTGTATAGTGCGGGGAGCTCTGCTTGGTGCTCTGTGGTGACCTAGGTGGATGGGATGGGGGCGGGTGGGAAGGATTTCCAAGAGGGAGGGGATATATGTAAACATATAGGTGGGTCACTTCGTTGTACAGCAGAAACTAACACAACATCGTAAAGCAACTATACCCCAATTAAAAAAAAAAAAAAGAAAAGGAAGTCAACCAACAAACATCCCCTAACCTTGTCTTCTTAAACATGTTTTGGGATTTTGGAATTATATTTTACATGACGTTGGAGACTATACTACTTTAAGAAAATCTTGCTTGTGCTTTGGCTATATTAAAATTCTTTAGTAATGTTAATAACCATGCCTTAATGTATGTTTTAAACTCTGCACTACCGATTGAAATAAATACAGGTTTCCAGAAGAAAAAAAAAAAAAAAAACAGTGGAGCCTGAAGATGTGGCTGAACTGCTGCAATCTCATGACACAACATTGTTCCTTTTTTTTTTTTTTCTTATTTGGCTGCACAGGGTCTTAGTTGCAGCATGAGGGATCTTTTAGTTATGGCATGCAGGATCTTTTAGTTGAGGAATGCGACTTAGTTGTGGCATGTGACTCTTAGTTGTGGCATGTGGGATCTAGTTCCCTGACCAGGGATCAAACCCAGGCACCCTCCATTGGGAACATGAAGCCTTAGCCACTGTACCACCAAGGAAGTCCCCTGCTGCTTCTTATGAATGAGCAAAGAAAGTGGTTTCTTGAGATGGAATATACTCCTAGTAAAGATGCTGTGAAGATTGTTGAAATGACAACAAAGAATTTAGATTACCATCAGCAAAAAGATTACAACTCACTGAAGGCTCAGATGGTTAGCATTTTTTAGCAATAAAGTATTTTTTTTAATTAAGGTGTATAAATTATTTAGACAAAATTCTACCACACACAATAGAGAATAGTTAGTGTAAACACAACATTTTTATGCTCTTAGAAACCCCCAAATTTGTGTAACTCATTTTATTGCAATATTCGCTTTATTGGGGTGGCCTGGAACTGAACCCACCATCTCTCTGAGTTATGCCTGCAATTCCACTGTCAATATAACTCTAATAATACTCAGTTTGGACTAAAATATTTCTCTATAGAGTTTGTTACTGAGTGCTATGTTTTTGATTTGCTAAGTTGTGTTAGGATTTCATAATCAAAAGTGCAATCCACTTCCAATAGGCCTGCATGTGGCAGATGTATTATCATTTGTTTAGCATTTTTATCCTATTTATTTTCAGAAACAGGAGAGAGGCACATGCATTTATAAACACATAAGCCAAGATCCAATTTTCTGGTCAAATACAGTGTGATTTGCAAAACGGATGGTCACAATTAGAGGTAAATGTCCTATCTTGATTTGGTAGACTATGTGATGTTTAGGGAAAGTCTTAACAGTGAACCAAATTTATCAGAGCATGCTAAATTTGTGTTATTTTTCATTATTTTAAAAAATGTTATATTTTAACTTTATTCAGTGTCTTTTTTTCAGATTATTTTTTGTATAATAAATACTAAAATCTATGAGAGCAAATAACAGAGAATACTTCATTCATAGCAAAATAATAAGAGCATGAATATGTGTTTGCTCATACGGGTGGATGCAAAAATTTGTTTAAAATTTTGATGTGCAATAAATCTGTACTGCAGACATATGACTGAATATCACCAAACACATTGATTTATGATGGATTAACTGACTTTAAAACACTTACATTAAATAATCTCACCCAACTATCATTCTTACTGGGCATTTATATTGTTTCTGTTTTTTTTTTTTTTTTTACTATGATGTGATGAGCAACCATTGCATACATCTTCATTTATATGCCTGAGTCTTCTTTTGAAATATTTCTGGAAGTGGAAATATAGAATTAAAGCACTTTTAATTTTTCAAGGCTTCTGATTTATATTAGCTGATCACCTTCCTGAAAAGTTGTCATTTACACTATCACCAGTAGCATAAGATGGTCATCTTTCTGTACTCAAGTATACTATTTTCGGTATTGACAATTGGAAATAGGCATAAAATCGTATCTCATTTCTATAATAATTTGCAACTCTTTGCTAATTAGTTAGGTAAAACTCATATACATTTTATTCATTTGCATTTTAAATGAAATTATCTCTTCATATTTCTGTTAAAGCATTTGTATTTTTGTCATATTTAACATAGTTTTCTAAGTTTACCTTTTGAAATTATCTTATTGATGGTTTTTTAATATACAGAAATAGTTTAGTTTTATTTGATCAAATCTAAAAATTATTTTCCTTGTGATTGACTTCACTATTTTGGTTTGTTTTATTTGTTTACTTCAAAAATCCTTCTTCTGTTTCCCCCCATAAAAAACAAAAAACAAAAAAACTCATGCTTGGCTATGCTCTGAATATAGCGAACTTGAAATTTCCTGCCCAAATGGCAGCTAGATTGTTTGCAGAATCTGCACTGCAAATCTTGAGCTATAGTTCAAGTCAGAGGCTTGAGAATCAAAGAGAACTGTTGTGTAAGTCCCAGTCCAAGGGCAGGAAAAAGCCAATGTTTCCAGCTCAAGCTATCAGGCAGAAAGAGCAAAATTTCCCCTCCTCTGCTTTTTGTTCTATTCAGACCCTCAACCGACTGGACGATTCCCACCCACACTGGGGAGGGCAAACCCCTCTGCTCAGCTTACTGATCCAAATGCTAATCTCATCTGAAAACACCTTCACAGAAATACTCAGAAACAATGTTTAGCCAGATATCTGGGAACCCCATAATCCAGTCAAGTTGATACAGAAAATTAACCTTCACACCATTGTATAGTGTACAAATAATTAATGCATTAAATATTTCAACTCATTTAGCTTACTAGAAATATAAAAAGAAAGTTATAGAAAATTATGGTGCCACTGACTACTATACCATCAGGGCCATAATGGAAAGAGACTAGCACATTAGATTTATCATACTATAATTATCACTGTCTTCAGTAACAAAACTCCTTTGAAAACCAAATACAAGTCAATAACACCCTTTTAAAATTGCATTGTGTTCTTGTAAGTTTTAATATTCAAATACATCTGCATCTCATAAATATCCTCTTTATATGTTATATGTTAAATATTCTCTTATATATGTTAAGGGAATAAAATACCATAACATTATGTAACCATACAGATTACTTAAGTTAAAAATTCTTTCCTTCTGCTAACTTTGGGGGTTTTTTGTTCTTCTTTCTCTAATTGTTTTAGGTGTAAGCTTAGGTTGTTTATTTGAGATGTTTCTTGTTTCTTGAGGTAGGATTGTATTGCTGTAAACTTAATACCGTATGCTAACACATATATATGGAATAAAAAAAAAGTGGTTCTGAAGAACCTAATGGCAGGACAGGAATAAAGATGCAGATGTAGAGAATGGACTTGAGGACACAGGGAGAGGGAAGGGTAAGCTGGGACGAAGTGAGAGAGTAGCATGGACATATATACACTACCAAATGTAAAATAGATAGCTAGTGGGAAGCAGCCTCATGACACAGGGAGATCAGCTCGGTGCTTTGTGTCCACCTAGAGGGATGGGATAGGGAGTGTGGGAGGGAGACGCAAGAGGGAGGAGATATGGGGATATATGTATATGTATAGCTGATTCACTTTAGTATAAAGCAGAAACTAACACACCATTGTAAAGCAATTATACTCCAATAAAGATGTTAAAAAATAATTCTATGATGTAAGGAAATACAGACTTTGGCTTGGTTTTCTCACTTTAGCTGATTGTTAACATTTGAGTTTTTCTTTTCCATATATAAGGGAAAATGTAGCATGATTTAATTCAGTCTTATACAGTTCTCTTATTAATCACATTAATAATATTTGTATCATCGGATGAATGGATAAAGAAGATGTGGCACATATATACAATGGATTATTACTCAGCCATAAAAAGAAATGAAATTGAGCTATTTGTAATGAGGTGGATAGACCTAGAGTCTGTCATACAGAGTGAAGTAAGTCAGAAAGAGAAAGACAAATACTGTATGCTAACACATATATATGGAATTTAAGAAAAAAAAATGTCATGAAGAACATAGGGGTAAGATAGGAATAAAGACACAGACCTACTAGAGAATGGACTTGAGGATATGGGGAGGGGGAAGGGTAAGCTGTGACAAAGTGAAAGAGCGGCATGGACATATATACACTACCAAACGTAAGGTAGATAGCTAGTGGGAAGCAGCCGCATAGCACAGGGAGATCAGCTTGGTGCTTTGTGACCGCCTGGAGGGGTGGGATAGGGAGGGTGGGAGGGAGACACAAAAGGGAGGGGATATGGAAACATATGTATATGTATAACTGATTAAATTTGTTATAAAGCAAAAAATAAAAATAAAAAAAATAATAATAATATTTGTAAAACTTTTAAACTTTTTAATTCCTGAGGAATTAGAGAATATTTAGAGAAATTATATCCTTTAAACACATTTAGGGAAATTAAAAAGTTTATACTATATTATAAAGTATATATTCATAAAACATTCTATCTTTTTAAAGGACCTTGATGCACAAAAATTTAACCTCCTTATCCTTTCCCATTAACTGCCCATAAGTATTATCCATTATTTTAAATTAAGTTTTCTTTTATATTCTTACTACCGTGACTTGTATGTGTTACACTGCGTGGGACATTTATTAAACCCAGAACACTTAATATTCTATATTGGTCATTCTGGGCATTTATGTTCACAGATTGCATATCTGAGCTAATAATTTTCCCATGTCAAAGAAAGCTAATTGAATGTCTCAGTTATTGTATCAATAATTCATCATTATAAAATCAAACAAAACATCACTTGCTAGAAAGGACTTTTCAAGTTTTGAACTAGTCATACTTTATCAAGAATGTACAGTCTATCTTTTTAATCATTCAAAAAATACCACCAAGCCAGTCTGGGAGTTTTCTATCTCTAAGGATCCAGAATTGCACCTATGTAAAACTCTTTTTATTTCTTTCCTTCTTTCTTTTTTTTTTTTTTTTTTACAAAGGATTTCCTAATGTTTAATAGCTTAATAAAGAATTTTCAAATGTTTCCGAACTTCAAGAATGTGGCATTTTATAGAGAATCTCTTAAGAATGAGATATAATATCTGAAGCAGTTGCTGGAAGGATCAATCTCATTGATTGTAACTATGCTGTCTGCCTGCACCTGAGAGCTGGTTACTGTGCAGACAGCTACTAGAAATGATGATCCAAGCTTCTAACAGTTCTGTAAGTAATACAGAACATATTGCTCCACTGTAGAGATGTTTAATAGTGATGTCATCTTTGCATCTGAGAAAGTAAATGATGTGTAGAAAGGTTTGTTTGGAAAAATAGCTACAAATTTTCATTATCTGCCAGGGGAAAAATGCTGTAGTAAAATAATTCTTTGATTTTATTGCAGTGGTATAAACAGAGCTATGTGTTCTCTATTTTATCCAACTAATTTAGAGACTAAGAAAACATTGAACTGGTCTCAGATTATCATATTCAGTCAACCAAAGTTTACTATATTGTATGACATTGAAGGGTAGAAGAATATGCATCCCCAAATATGCCACTTTGGCATAAGAATTATTTTGAGCTAAAGGCAATAAAAACAGCAGATGCAAGTGGACATTCTAATCTCTCCTTTTCTTCCTGAAAGCAGGAGACAAAAACTCCCATGAGAAAGATGTGCTCCGTGTACCAGGAGAAAAGAAATATTCTTCAAGGGGGAATCAAAGCTGAGAGAATAAGAATTCTGTACAAAGAGACTTTGTTATCTTCCTTTAAACTCTCCATGTATTTCAGTTACTTTTCTGCAATTGCCTCCCTTTGTTCAACTTAGTGAAATCGTATTTAGGTTTTGCCATTTCTTTGGGTCTTTCTTCATTTCCTTTTGAGGGCTCCTGTACCACATAAAACTTAGATAAATTTGCATGCTGAAACTGAATTGTATAGAAGAATTAAGAGGAGGGACATGCTAGGAGAGCAAAACAGTTGAGGTATTCTTTATCTTAACCAGTGTAATCAATCCAGTGGATTTCTAAAAGCACAGAAATGTGCTTTCATAGAAATGTGTTCTGAAGTTCAAGAAAGTTTTGGCTATTTATACTAGGTCTGCTGTGTTGATTTCAGATAACATACTCATATTTTAGCACATCATTATTTCCTTTTTTCATGTTTTCAGAGAAACCATAACAGATTTAAATGTTTATTTAAATAATGTATCAACCTCAAACTATTATTTTGCTTTCTTGAGCTTTATCTTGTCTCCTGCTGTAGTCCATCCTGTCCAAATATGATTAATTGAAAATCTGGTTTCATAAGCTTCCAGTGGGCTGTCTGGCAAGGGAGATCCCTTGTTTATACCTTAAATTCCTAGTTCCATTTACAAAGTTTAGAAGAGTATATGTGAAAGTTGGAATGATGCAGTATCCAACTCTGAGGCATGCTTCATAATCATGTTCCTAGAACCATCTCTTTACTCCAACCGAGCTAGGATTCCAAAAAGTAAATTGAGTGTCTCTAGTATATACAATATTAGGTGTCTTGAAAGAAGTGCTGAGTCACGGATCACAGAAGGTAGGAAGGACAGACAAGAGGAGATGTTGGTGCTTTGTGGCAAATGAACAACATATGACATTGCCTCAGATTCTGAACATAAATTAGTAATGGTAGAATTATATATGCTTGCCATTTTATGTCTGTTTTAAAAATCAAAACTGTTCTTCAAAGTCTTATACAATTTTTATAGTATAATACAGTCTAGTACATAAATGTTATATGAAGGTCATTTGCAATTATCTACTGTTTATTTCATTAGTATTATCCAGTTTTTTTTCTTGCTAACACATTCCACATTCCTTTCTCATTGCCAATATTTGGTTTTCTGGCAAAGTCCTGTTGATGATTGTTGAAATATTACTCAATAGGAAAAGCATGCTAAGGAAAGCTAAAATTTGAATAAAAATAGTATACCTAGTAGGTATTAAATTTTTAAAAAAATATTATTGGATTCCTTGTGACAAGTTAAATGTTGAACAATGATACATGAAAGAGCTATTTTATAAAATAAAGAGGGTTCTGAAGAGGGTAAAGTGTACTTCTACAAAAGAGAGGCAACTCTGAAAGAGTTTAGTAGTCCATAATGATTAAAATATCCAGAATATGTGAAAGCCAGAGACACAGCTTTAATGAAAGCAAGTATCAGGAAGTAAATTATCAGTTGCTCACATATGAATTCTCAAATCAAACTCTGCTTCAAGGGAACATGACTTAAGACAAGCATCAAGGATATATTAATTTTATAACTAAGGGAGGTGAGGGCATTATTTGTACTTTGATAGCTTTATTATGTTCACATTTTAGTTCCAATCTGTTAGTCTCCAAGCTTCACTTCAAGATGGACTGGGGCTTTTATAAGAGAGTTACCTAAAATAAACCCTGTTAATGGGTTTGCCATTGGGTTTCCTAAACTCCTTGTGTTTTTATTAAAGATGATTAAGAACTTTATTATCCATAAATATAAATATTTAATACGTAAATAAATTAAATATTCTTGAATGTGTCCCTCATGCATGACAGGGCTTGAAACTACATTATAATCTATTCATTTCTTCTGTATCTAATGTAAGGCTGTCTTTATTGTTAATCACCACAAGATAGATAGCCTTGTTGTCTAGCTTTTTCTCCCACTCCCCTCCGAAAATAGATGACATAGAGTATAAAGAGAATTTTGCTTTTAACATACAAGACACAGTCTAAATCTGACTGTGATGCAAACTACATAGAGAGAATTTATAAAGAATTTCTTTATATTTCTTTACATTTTCTGTATTTTGAAAATTTTATTTCATAATGTCTCTGCTTTAGGTTTAAGGAAAAAAAGATGTTTACAAACACATATGATTATGACCAGTGAAAAATTACTGAAAGTATAACTTTACTTTTCATGGTCACAATTTTTTTTTTCTTTACCACCAAAATGGGTTTATTCGGGAACAGCAAAGAATTTCAATTTGGGACAAGCAGGCTTTGACAAAAGTCATAGGAAAGTCCAACAAATGAAGAAAAGGAACATTATTTTACAGACAAAAAGGAGGAAATTGGGAGGGGTTGTTTTGAACAAGAGTGCATTGGAGAAAAGCAAGAATTCTAGGTGATGATGGGTTCTCATTGGCTTAGTTGCCAGGGTAGTCAACACAATGGTGTATGAGAGGAGAAATTTTCATACATTTAAGGTTTGCCTTGGCTGCAACTTGCATGTGAGTTTGTATTTATTATCTGCATGAAAGATTTGTAAAGCCCTCTGTGATTGCCTTTTATATAAGACATTAACTTCCTCAAAACATTTAACATCAATAGAACTATTTTGTTATGTTCTAAGAGGAAGAACCCACTTTTCCTTATGAATTAAGGACCTAAACAATTGAATTAAAGATGATTTCAATTTTGTCCAATCCCTATTTGTCAGTTAGGAATTTTACTCTGCTTTAATGAAAATATCCAATAGAGTTGTACATTGTAAAAAAATTACATGTTACTCACCTAGAAAAAGTTTGATCTAATTTGGTCAAATATTTAGTTAACTGATTCCAGTACATAAAATTACATTAATTTTATATTCCGTTATTAACTCTAAAATAAAAAGTCTTGGAAATAGACATTTTTATAGACTAGATAAACCTGTTTTGTCCATTTCAGTTAGTGTCATTCACTAAGATGTTCAAATCAGAAGAGAGGGAATCAAATTTTATTCTTCATTCTTCCTTACCTTGATACATGGAATATGGTATCCATTGTTAAATACTAGTTATGCTACCTTCAAAATATATCTTGAATCTATATACATTTTATTTAACTCTACTGCTAATACTCTAGTTTAAGGCATTGCAATTGCTCATCTAAACTGTGAAAGTAGCTCCCTAAATAATTAGGTTCTTCTCTTGCTTTCTCTAGTACTACTTTTTCCTACATAGCAGCTAAAGGGTTATTTTGATTAAATCTACATTGCATAATTTTAGTTTCCTGCTTATAAATTTTCAATGGCTACTCATACTACTTAGAATAACTTGGAATCCTTAGTGTAGTAGGTTGAAGTGTGCCCCCCAAAAGATATGTCCAAGCCCTGTACCTGTGAATATGACCTTTTTGGAAATAGTTTTTTTGGTTGTTGGTTTTTTTTTTTGTTTTTTTTTTTTTGCGGTATGCGGGCCTCTCACTGTTGTGGCCTCCCCCGTTGCGGAGCACACTCTCCGGACGCGCAGGCTCCAGACGCGCAGGCTCAGCGGCCATGGCTCACGGGCCCAGCCGCTCCGCGGCATATGGGATCCTCCCAGACCGGGGCACGAACCCGTATCTCCTGCATCGGCAGGCGGACTCTCAACCACTTGCGCCACCAGGGAGGCCCGGTTGTTGGTGTTTTTTACAGATGAAATTAGGCTAAAAATCTTCAAATGAGACCCTTCTGGATTTAGAGTGGATCCTAAATCTAATGACTAGTGTCATAAGAAGAGATCTGGGGCACAGGAGTCATAGCAGAAGGTGATCCACTGATGCAGGCAGAGATTGGAGGACAACCACAAGTCAAGGAATGCAAAGGATCTCCAGCAATCATCAAAAGGTAGGAGGGGAGAATGGAGTGAATGCTTCCTTAGCATATTTAGAGGGAGTGTGGCTCTACAGACACCTTGATTTCAGACTTCTGTCTGTCAGAACTGTCAAAGAATAAATTTCTAGTTTTAGCCACCAAGTTTGTGGTAATTTGTAACAGGAACCCTAGGAAACTAATACACACTCAGTGGCCTACAAACCTTAGTAAGTTCTGGTCTTTACTATATCAATCCAAACCTCATCTCATGGCATTCTCCTCTTCATTTATTACACATGGCTGTTTCTGTTCTTACAATATGCCATAATCTTTGCACTGGCTCTTCTCCCTGCCAATAATGCTCTTTCCCCAGATCTTCCCATGTAGACTTTCTCATACTTCAGGTTCCAGCTTAAATGTCATCACCCGAGTGAAAATACCCTTATCAATACCAAACTTTGCTTATTATGTCATCAAATATAATTGCACCTACTTTATGTCCTTATAGTAGTTTGCATTTTAAAATTTTTATTTGTTTATTTTCTGTACATTTCTTAGTCTATACATTAGTTGTACAATTCTTGAGAGCAGATAATATGTATTTTCAAACACTATTCTATATCCAATGCTTAGCATAGGGCCTAAAATAAAATACTCAATAAATGTGTGTTGAATGAGTGGATGAATGAAAGAATTAAGTTGCTCAGTTATTGTGAAAAGGATTTAATATGTTTTCCTGACAAACGTGCATTGCTTATTTTTGGAAATATTAACTACAAATAAAAGTTCACTTGAAACATTTTATTAAGTTGACCAAAATGACTTTCATTATTGTCCTCACCTGCAGTTTGTTCCAGTTCCAGGTAAATAACACAAACCTGGGAAAACTTGGGCCCAACACATATATCTCTCAGAATTCAAACCTATTCTGCTGTCAGAATATTTCCAGTGCCTCACAGAATTGTGCTGCAATGTCACATTTCAATAATAGGTGCTTCAATTTTTCATGTTGCATAATTCAGTCTAAAACCAACCTTACTGGCAATCTTTAACTTATTAAAAAAATAAGAACCTGGCTTTATCAATACCTAAATATATTTGTCTTAGAAAATAATAATAAACCTCTAAGCAGAATAATGCTTTCTCATGAATGGAAAAAAAAAAAAAGCATTCCTTGGCAATAGAGAATCTTACGTAGTTGTGCTAAATTAACCTGAGTTGCTCATTTATAGTTACTTGCCAAGGTCAAAGCAAAGAACCCCTTTGACTATGTTGATATGTTAGTTACTGTGAGAATAAGAGGTTCGATAAATATGTAGTGAAGCAGTCACAAGAGTAAAACAAATGCCATGGGCCTCCCTGGTGGCGCAGTGGTTGAGAGTCCGCCTGCCGATGCAGGGGATACGGGTTCGTGCCCCGGTCTGGGAGGATCCCATATGCCGCGGAGCGGCTGGGCCCATGAGCCATGGCCGCTGGGCCTGCGCATCCGGAGCCTGCGCATCCGGAGCCTGTGCTCCGCAACGGGAGAGGCCACAACAGTGAGAGGCCCGCATACCACAAAAAAAAAAACAAAAAAAAAAACAAAAAAAACAAATGCCATGCTGAAGGAAAGAGTGTTAAGTTCAAAAATCTATATTTCTTGACATTTCCTTGGGTATAAAAAACCTCTTGTCTGATAGAGTTGAACTTATTTTTAAAAATTGAGCTAAATGAATAAAAACAATGGGTGTTTAAAGACATGGAGTAAAACAAAACAGGCAAAACTTTCATAACTAAAGGGCATGTAACTCATAATTTACACATTTTTATGTCAAATGCTAAAGGTCCTATAGATTTATTAATATGTTACTCAGATTGACTCTGTACCATTTCTGTAGAATGATGATGATAGAAGCAGATAAATTGTTCTGTCTTTTCTACAGGATCAGCATATTCTCAGAACAATCCCTTTAACTATCACTTGAGACTAAAAAGAGGTAACACAGAACACAGTGTAGCACCAGCTCTCTGATTGAATTTCATTGCCTGTATAATTTTTTATCATATTGCAGGACTCTATGCACCATTATCAAGGAATTTCAAACTCAAATAGTAACGTGCTTCATTATTCTCTGACCTGAGAACTACTGACATTTACATTCCTTGATGTCTGATGAAATGCATGTTGATATAAAAATTACTTAGCCAGCCTCCAAGATGGCCTAATGATCTCCACTTTCTAATATTCCTTTGTGTTGTCCCTGCCTACACTGTGTCAGCATTGGTGTATATGACTGATAGAATATAGCAGAAGGAATGGTATTAAGCTTCTGACATTATGGCTTCTCTCTCTCATTCTCTCCTTTTTATCTCTTTGCACATTTGCTCTTGGAAGCTTCAGAATGAAGCCAGCTGCCATATTCTGGGGAGACGTCCATGTGGTGAGGAACTGAGGCCTCCTGCCAAAAGCCAAGAAGGAAGTATGAGCTTGGAAATAGAACCTCCAACACCAGTTGGGCCTTCAGATGACTCCAGATGACTGCAGCCTTGGCCAACATCTGGACTTCAACTTCATGACAGACCCTCAGCTAAAGCCATTCAGCTAAACGACTTCAAATTCCTAACACAGAAATTATGAGATAGTAAATGTTTGATGTTTTAAAACAATAAATTTGGGGGTAATTTCATACACAATAATAGATAAATACATATACAATTTACACAGACATTTATATCAGATTATATTTGAAAACAGAATAATTGTGATTTGGGACAAGAAGCAATTAAAAAAAGTTCATGAACTAATTATATAAATATTCTTAAGGATTCAGAAAAAAACATGACCTAACCTCAATTAACCTGATCTAATCAATTGACAGTCAAGTTGAATTAAATATGCAGTTTTATTATGTTAAATACTTTAAATGTGATCCCGTATGGAAAGCTATCAAGGATGCTTTCATTAGGGCTTAGGAGTTATAAATACTCCTAATTATGCATCATAATTTATAATGTCATTTTTGAATCAGTATGTATAATTTTTAAAACAATATACCTATTAAGGGAAAAAGATAAAATATTCCTCAAGACAAATAAATTTATATTTCAGTTATTCTAAAATATTATATATGAGACCTAATTGTCTCTATTTATAATCGTCTAATAACAATTTGTAAATATTTTGTAAAATATATGTAAATAAAAGCTAACAAAACATAAAACTACTAATAATTCATATTTTTATTGTATTATAGGTGCTAATATGCTTTTTAGTTTGGTATAAGTGAAATTATGCTATGACCAGTAAATTAATAATTCTATTTCTATATAAAAGAAATATGAGTTTGGTGAGATGCTGTCTTTGTTGCTGGGTTATATAAAATACAGTTGAATAAAATGTAGTATTTGGGGAAATTCTAGTAAATGGCCACAGATTGTACATAATTACTTACTTTAGTAAAGGTTGATAACATAAGGAATCATTGAAATATTTTCTAGTGGAAAGGAATGCATGATGTGTTTCTCCCTATTGCTCATTCCAAAGTATTGTTTAATCAAAACTATGAAGGTTGTGGACACATGGAAAAATAATCAGACAGTTAGTTAAAAAGAGGCTGTAGTCACAAAGCACAGAGCTGATCTCCCTGTGCTATGCAGCTGCTTCCCACTAGCTATCTATTTTACATTCAGTACTGTATATATGTCAATGCTGGGAGGGATACGCAAGAGGGAGGGGATATGGGGATATATGTATATGTATAGCTGATTCACTTTGTTATTCAGCAGAAACTAACACAACATTGTAAAGCAATTATACTCCAATAAAGATGTTAAAAAATAAATAAATAAATAAATAAGTAAATAAAACAGCTCCAAACATCTCTGGTTAGACTAGGATTCCAACATGCAGCCAGGATTGAGAATCTACCATCTAAGCTAATGGCTTTTCCATTGGATAAATTTGCACTTTTGTAAAATAATGATTGTGTTATTGACTGACTTTTAAAATGCTGAGGTAAATAATAATTTAATTGCTATAACTGACTAGTATTGAAAATATAAGCAGTGAGCATTATAAACAGATTTCCATTGGGAATACAGATGTCAATAAATATAGTGGCATAAATGAATAAAAAAAGTAATGATTTTGCAGAAGCAGCTAAAAAAGAAAGTATAGAACCATGGAATAGCTAGTAGCTAAATTTAATGGTGAGTCATTTTATTTGTATTTCTAACTATGTTGTCTGTTATAAGAACTGATTATCAAATAGTGAAAAAAACTATCAATATTTTCACATGATTTGCAAAGAAAGCACAGTGGCTCAACTAGTAAACCAATTGTCCTTTGGACAAATTATGCAAACTAATCTTTTTTTTAAAGATGTTTTTGATGTGGACCATTTTTAAAGTCTATTGAATTTGTTACAATATTGCTTCTGTTTTGTATTTTGGTTTTTTGGCCCTGAGGCATGTGCGATCTTTGCTCCCTGACCAGGGATTAAACCCGCACCCTCTGCATTGGAAGGCAAAGTCTTAAACACTGGACCACCACGGAAGTCCCTGCAAACTGATTATTTAAAAAATCTATTTGGATATAATTTTCAGGAAACTAAGGTGACATCATTCAGTGTTGAATGAATTATAATGAAAACAAGGAATATAATACTATAACTAAGAAATTTGTGAAAGTAATCACAAAGATAATAACAAATCTTATTGCTGAAGGAAAGCAAATAAACCTAAGAACACTGTTGGATATTGCATAATATTAATGTTGTGAAATATTTAAGAGAATACACTATCATATATTCATACTATTAGATATATTAATTAACAATATAATGAATAAGCTTTTAGCATATATATGGCCTGCATGTTAGACAGATATTCTAAAGAACTTCTTTTTTGTCACTGAAAATTCATGTTGTGAAAAATATACACACATACATATTTTTTAATTAAAAAGACTATGAACCACAATACATACTTGAAAGGATATATTGAGAGTCAAAATTATGCTTGGAGTAAAAAGTCATTGTTATTTAGACTAAAAAAATTTGTATCTGAAGGTCAATACAGACATAATTTATTCAGACAACACATTGTTGGTATTCAATTGTATGTCTCTTCATTTCAATTCTGTGTTGAGGAAATATGAACAGTGAGAATGAAATTAAATTATATTCATTTTTCAAATGCTCTGAGAAGAAATGGGCATAAACCACAAAATACATATTTCCTCTTTGATTATATTGTCTGTCTCATTTTCCTTAATATTTGCTCTTGTAATGGAATACAAAGAGCTTTTGTTTTTAAAATGACCACCTGGTGAAGTTGGCATGTTACCTTGGTATTGCATGCCATCTATCTACTCATTGACCTCATGTGGTTTGCATAATCTTTTGAACTTACTAAGTCATAGTTCTTATCTCAGTAATCATTTTTGATCGAAAGCCAAGTGACTGTATGCCCTTATCAGAGGTAGATGGACTAAGGTCTACAGGGCACAGAAACTGATCAGTAAAATATGGATTCCAGTATATTATTTTTTCAATGAGAAATATATTTGCACCATGGACCAAAATGGTTTAATCTGCCCACTCATCATATTCTCTCTTGGTATGTAACCAATGGGGAAAAAAAAAAAAAAGAAAAATATGAAGAAAATAAGGAAATGTCACCTACAGACTTATCAATGGATGAAAACGTTGTTAAGATTATTCTGCATAAAATTTAAATATTATAATATCATGTCTTAAATTTTGCATTCCTTATATTTTTACTTAATTTTTAAATGATATTTATAACAATCTTTGGATATTTTACATTATTGCCTCCATTGCAATTATTGATATAGATGTGTTATAGTTTATTACTCCTATAAAGTAGGTTTTTATGTTATCTCCAATATGCAGATATTACAAACAAGCCTGAGATGAACATCTTTGTCAACACTTCTCTTTATTTTCTTAGGAAAGGATCCCAAAAATGGAACTATTGTGCATCAAAGCATCAGCATTGTAAAGGACCTTGCAGTACATTCCTCTGTCTGTTTCTAGCATGTTTATAATAATATATAATTCCAGCAGTAATATATAAGAATGCCTGGGGTAGGAGGGATATATTGGGAGTATGGGATTAACAGATGTACACTATCATACATAAAATAGACAAACAACAAGGATTTACTGTATAGCACAGGGAATTCAATATCTTATATTCAATATCTTAAACTATAATGGAAATAAATAAAAATATATAGATATATACATATATATGTATTATGAAGTCAATTTACTGTATACCTGAAACCAACACAATATTGTAAATCAACTATTCTTCAGTTTAAAAAAGTTTTTTAAAAAAGAGGCTATACAAAGCAATCTTGAGAATGAAAAACGGAACTGGAGGAATCAGGCTCCCTGACTTCAGACTATACTACAAAGCTACAGTAATCAAGACAGTATGGTACTGGCACAAAAACAGAAAGACAGATCAGTGGAACAGGATAGAAAGCCCAGAGATAAACCCACACACATATGGTCACCTTATCTTTGATAAAGGAGGCAGGAATGTACAGTGGAGAAAGGACAGCCTCTTCAATAAGTGGTGCTGGGAAAACTGGAAACGGACATGTAAAAGTATGAGATTAGATCACTCCCTAACACCATACACAAAAATAAGCTCAAAATGGATTAAAGACCTAAATGTAAGGCCAGAAACTATCAAACTCTTAGAGGAAAACATAGGCAGAACACTCTATGACATAAATCACAGCAAGATCCTTTTGGACCCACCTCTGAGAGAAATGGAAATAAAAACAAAAATAAACAAATGGGACCTAATGAAACTTCAAAGCTTTTGCACAGCAAAGGAAACTATAAACAAGACCAAAAGACAACCCTCAGAATGGGAGAAAATATTTGCAAATGAAGCAACTGACAAAGGATTAATCTCCAAAATTTATAAGCAGCTCATGCAGCTCAATAACAAAAAAACAAACAACCCAATCCAAAAATGGGCAGAAGACCTAAATAGACATTTCTCCAAAGAAGTTATACAGACTGCCAACAAACACATGAAAGAATGCTCAACCTCAGTAATCATTAGAGAAATGCAAATCAAAGCTACAATGAGATATCATCTCACACCAGTCAGAATGGCCATCATCAAAAAATCTACAAACAATAAATGCTGGAGAGGGTGTGGAAAAAAGGGAAAACTCTTGCACTGCTGGTGGGAATGTGAATTGGTAAATCCACTATGGAGAACAGTATGGAGGTTCCTTAAAAAACTACAAATAGAACTACCATATGACCCAGCAATCCCACTACTAGGCATATACCCTGGGAAAACCATAATTCAAAAAGGGTCATGTACCAAAATGTTCATTGCAGCTCTATTCACAATAGCCCGGAGATGGAAACAACCTAAGTGTCCATCATTGGATGAATGGATAAAGATGTGGCACATATATACAATGGAATATTACTCAGCCATAAAAAGAAACGAAATTGAGCTATTTGTAATGAGGTGGATAGACCTAGAGTCTGTCATAATGAGTGAAATAAGTCAGAAAGAGAAAGACAAATACTGTACGCTAACACATATATATGGAATTTAAGAAAAAAAAAGTCATGAAGAACCTAGGGGTAAAACAGGAATAAAGACACAGACCTACTTGAGAATGGACTTGAGGATATGGGGTGGGGGGGAAGAGTAAGATGTGACAAAGCGAGAGAGAGGCATGGACATATATACACTCCCAAACGTAAGGTAGGTAGATAGTGGGAAGCAGCTGCATAGCACAGGGAGATCAGCTCGGTGCTGTGTGACTGCCTGGAGGGGTGGGATAGGGAGGGTGGGTTGGAGGTAGACACAAGAGGGAAGGGATATGGGAACAGATGTATATATATATAACTGATTCACTTTGTTATAAAGCAGAAACTAATAAAAAAAAAGAGGCTATAGAGTGTAAACTAGAATTCATGAAATTTTTCCAGTCTCTAGTATTTTCTCTACCTATACAATGCTGATCCAAAATCACTGCTAGAAACTATTTTTCAGTCAGAGCTCTGGCAGAAAAGAAATGACATATTCAAGGTGGGTTATTGAGAAGAGTTCAGAAAAGTGCTGTACCTAAAGGTGTGAGAGAGGATATAAAAAGTCAAATGAAAAGTGAGGCACCCAAGGCTAGGAACTACTGGTTCATAGGTGTGAATAGCCAGCCCAGGGAGTAGTTAACTAATCCAGAAAAAAAAAAAAAAAACCGGCTGTAAGTGTGGGAGGGCCCTCTCACAGGAGGAACACACCTACCTCCTGTTCACTCAAGAGGGAGAGAGAGCGGCAAAAATACCCCACCTCTTCCTTTGCCATTTTCCCTTGTTACTGCAAGTGTATGCCTTTGGTCAAAAATGCAAGAGCAAGCTAGAGGTAAAGGGGCTCACTGATGCAGTTCATGAAAATCATATCTCCCAGGGCACACAGAATTGCAAAGATGGAGACTGGATCTGGAGAGGATAACTAGAAATAAGCAGCACATCTGCAATCACCAGTGAAAAATTGTGATAAGATTTCTATGACAGGAAATGATTCTATACTTTTGAGAATGTAACCAATGAACAGCAATGTTTCAAGTAAGAGAGGCTTTGTATAATAGTTATATATTTTTCCAGTTAATGGTAAATCTAACACACTCCGCATTTCATATTAATCATAATCTTTCCCATGTCCCTTTTTTTGTTTAGAGTTTTCTACTATATACACTATGCACAATTAAACACAACCTTTTACTGAATTTGTTATTATTCTTTCCTTTGTTTCTAGTTTCAGTCGACACCTTGTCATTAAGCAAAAAGACAGGTGGTTAATGATCTAATTCTAACATTCCCATTCTAATTACTCAGTACTCTGGTCATGTCATCTATTAATTCTGTTGCCCTGTTACCTATGCAGTTAATAAAATTATACTGATTAAATATGCCAGATATTATAAGTTGTGATGTTGTATATCCACATGTTATTATCAAAGTATTTGAAACATTCCTAAAATTGAAAAAAATATAGATTTTTTAAAAACTCAATTCTGTTTAGTTGTCAACAGTTCAAATATTTTAATTTCATTTTTTATTTTTGCTATGTACAAAAATAATATTGACATAGAAGTTTGTTTTACTTTATATTACCGCACTATTGATTACCTTAGTTTCCTTTTCTCCTATTAAGATATCAGTTACTTATAGGCAAGACCTGTTTCTTCATTTGTTTGTTTATTTGTTTTGGATGTGCATAACTTAAAATAGTGCCTGCCATATAGTAAGCTCTAATAAATATTTTTATGAGTGAACAGGTTACATTTCATGGTATTTCTCCTCTTTAAGAGTTGAAATGCCTTAATTCTAGCTATCATGTTGTAACAAAGACATAATCTTTAATTAGCTACAATGACATTCAGGGGAAGATAGAGACTGAAACATAGATAACCATAGAGATACTTATTGTTTACTAACTTTCTATTAAAGGATTAAAACACTTATACACACTACTATATATAAAGTAGATAAGTAATAAGGACCTACTGTATAGCACAGGGAACTCTACTCAATACTCTGTAATGACCTATATGGGAAAAGAATCTAAAAAAGAGTGGACATATGTATAAGTGTAACTGATTCGCTTTGCTGTCAGCAGAAACTAACACAACATTGTAAATCAACTATACTCCAATAAAAAATATAAAAAATTTAAAAATGAATAGAAAAATAAAAATAAATAAAAAAGATTAAAACAAGTTAAACCTACTTTTCTGTACAATATTTGTCAAATATATTAATGGCCATCTAATACCATTTCATTTAACTGTGCTATTTCTGTGTTAACCACCTATGCATTCTTATATAGCTTTTCTCATGGAAATTAAAAAGAAGTTAAAGAAATATCTGAAGGAGATGGATATTCCTGGAGTCAATTTTTTTGGGAAGAATTTCTCAGGCACAAAACTGAAAATAAAATTTCAACTTTTGGCTTTCAAGAGGAAAGTACAACTACTCATGGGATTATGATTTCTCAGGAACAGACTTTTGAGGATTTATTTTAAAATGTGAATGTTCAGGTAGTAAAGATTAAGATGGAAATTTCTACATTTCTGCAATGGAGCAAGTCAGAGAACACAGGCACCTGATCCTGAGAGAGTTGTCTAATCTATGCTGCTCTCTCTGCCTTGTGATGGCCAAGATGAAATCAAAGTCCTGTTTAAATATTCAGCCTTACCTCAGCTATAAGAGGAGAGGAACCTCTGGGCAAAAATGTTAATTTCTTTCTTAGAAGACAACATGACTGTAACAGTTAAAAAGCAAGAAATCACCCAGGAAATAAATTTAGGGAAAATAATAATGCTTTCAATTTCATTCTCCTTACATTGCTGATCTGGGAATACTGCATCAAGGAAGGCACATTAACAAAATTAATCAATTAGTTTGAATTTTTCCAATATCTCACAGAAGTCAAACCTAAAAGGGAAGGACCTGAGAAATATCTTCAGAGAAGAACCCACACTGCAGAAATCAATAAACATGGTTATTTTAAAATTCTCTCTAGATTACCTGCTTTTCCTTCTCCACCCAACTAAATATGTATTGTTCTCAGGTTTGTATTTTCATGTTTCTTTTTTATTCTGTTGACTGTCTTCAAACCCTCTTTTGTCTTTGCAAATTACTCAGATTCTATCTCTAGCCCTAACATTTCCTTGATGGATTATTTCCAGTTGGATTAATGATTAGACATTTAGCTTATAATCTGACCCTAGGTCTTTATCTCTCAGACTCAGTATATCGCTATCTGTAAAATTAACAAATTCTGTTGTAATTTCTATCCAAATGAACCCTGTTCAATGTGTTTAGTTCATCTAAGGAGATAGGAGGGTGAGCTCTGAAAGGTACTTAGATTAAAATCAGAGGACATCAGATTCAGGACTCCTTTGGCCAAAAGTTTGTCAATAGTAAACACTTAAGTTATTCTAGCAAACACTTAACAAATGTTTCCAGTGAACTTCTTTCAGTCTGCTTTTTACTAAAATGGAATTATTGTATCTCAAAGAACAACTAAACACCACTATAGCTGAAGTTCAATTTCCAGTTTGCTGGACACGAGCATAGCAAGATCTGCTATTTGAGTATATACAATTATACCTTCCCATGTTCATTACAGATTAAAGTACTGGAACATCTGACAGGGCTAGCAAAGGAAATGAATAACCCTGAGAGTTCATCTATTGGTTTAAAATTAGGATTTCTAGAAACATAACTCTTTCTTATTGCATTTATTTTTATGACGGAATTTAATAATTAGCCCACTAATTGTGATAACAAGACCACTCATAAATGTAAGAAATCAAAGATAAATGGGCAAAGCAAATAAATCAATTTATAACTTTTAAATGTTGCTCTAGTTTTAATTTAAATTCAGTTCAGTCCCATCCTATACAGCCCTTTTCTAAAATGTAAAACCTATATATCTGACTTGCTTAGAAATTTGCCATTAAATTAATCTTATTTTCTTTTTTTATAAGTTCATCAATCTATACAATATTTTAATCAAATTTCAAGATTACAACAACAAATGCAACTGACAATAAACAGGTCTGGGAATAGACACAACTAACTCCTCGTAAGCAAACAGTTCAACCAGTGGGAGAATTGCACAAGTGTACTAAAGTATCCTTCTGGCTGCAAATGCTATGGGCACCCATCAGTATGTTTCACAGTAAAAATGGAAATGATCAGTTTGTTAAGTAGGGTAAGTGAAAGTTAAGTGCATATCTATTACATTGTAAATGCATATATGGTGCACAACTTCATGAAGTTGATAGTTTAAAAAGCCTTGCACATAGGCTGATTCTATCTGAGTAGTCATCTATGAGCCCAGACCTATCTAAAACATTTCTATGAAATAATCTGTGATTCATCTCTTATTCATAAGTTAGTGCTTGTTATTTGTGTACCAGGAAATGAAATAAAAAAAGCAGAGAAACACAGAAAACACCAAGAGAATTAGAACCTTAAATGTGGGTGTTTTCACAAAATGAGAATTTGTTTTAAAAAGAGAGGGAGATGTAGTCTGGTCCAGTGGGCCAGATGTCAAAGGGTGGGGAAGAAGGTAGGGATGGCGAAGGCTTTGGTGGGAATGGGGAAGCTATACTAGAGCTAATCAAGAGACACTACATCCTTGGTCACCTGTATATTTCTTTCCTTTTAGATCCATGGAAAATTTTATTATATGCTAGTTTTGGTAGCCAGGAGACAAAAGAGAAGAGGTTATCAATGGAGACCAACTTTTATTGTTATTTTGTTGGGTAAAGACAGTCTTCTTTAGCTTTTAGACAATCCATTTGTGGTTTGTCCTATCATTAAGCACATTGACATTTCTGAAGAGTGTTCTTCTGGAATGCCGCTTAGCTACTAAGAAGAAATGATGAAGTACAAGCTGCCTTCTCAGAAATGTCTGACCCTCTAAACTGTCTGCAATGAAAGGAATATTAAGTAATAGAGTTTCTGTAAAGCAAAGCACCACTTCCTGTATGTGGTTTTTTGGTACTAGTTTACTATTTAAAATTACATTTGTCTTCCTTCAGAATCATTACTATAAAGGTAAGCTGTTTTCAAAAGCTTAGTGATAGCTTCCTGACTTACCATAAATAATCACATCTTATTCTCTAGTATGTCAGAGTTTAGTATTTTGTCTTTACATTCTACAAGCTTGGTTTCATAAAAACAAAATCCCTAAAATATTTATTCAGCATGTGGAAGGTATCTGATTTAGCAGAATTTTTGTTTGTTTTGTTTTGTTTATTTTTTGTTGAAGCATATTTGATTTACAGTGTTGTGTTAATTTCTGCTGTACAGCAAAGTTATTCAATTATACAAATATATATTCTTTTTTATATTCTTTTCCATTAGGGTTTATCATAGGATATTGAATATAGTTCTCTGTGCTGTACAGTAGGACCTTGTTGTTTATTCATTCTATATATACTACCTTACATCTACTAACCCCAACCTCCCACTCCATCCTTCCCCAACCTGCTCCCCCTTGGCAACCACAAGTCAGTTCGCTCTGTCCATGACACTATTTCTGTTTCATAGATAGGTTCATTTGTGTCATATTTTAGATTCTACATCAAGTGATGTCATATGGTATTTGTCTTTCTCTTTCTGACTTCACTTAGTATGATAATCTCTAGTTGTACCCATGTTGCTGCAAATGGCATTATTTCATTCTTTTTTATGGCTGAGTAGTATTTCATTGTGTCTATGTACAACATCTTCTTTTTCCATTCATCTGTCGATGGACATTTAAGTTGTTTCCATGTCTTGCCTATTGTGAATAGTGCTGCTATGAACATAGGGGTGCATGTATTTTTTTGAATTAGAGTTTTGTCTTGATATATGCCCAGGAGTGGGATTGCTGGGTCTTATGGTAATTCTATTTTTAGTTTTCTGAGGAACTGCCATACTCTTTTCCATAGTGGCTGTACCAACTTACATTCCCACCAAGAGAGGAGGGTTCCCTTTTCTCCATATCCTCTCCAGCATTTCTCATTTGTAGAGTTTTTAATGATGGCCATTCTGACTGGTATGATGAGGTACCTCAAGTATTAATTTGTGCAAGCTAACAGAGTAATAAGTTTCAAAATCTATTGCAGCATTCCTATTTGAGATAAAATATTTTCCTCCATGTACATGTGTTATTTAAAATTGGGTTTCTATAAATTTTCTAGAAAAGAAAAAGAGAAAAATGTCTTTCACTTACTTAGAGGAATGCAGTATTTATAATAAGATTCAATATGTTTTCTCTTTGGTCTAGGATGACTCAGAATAAGGGTCTTAGAATTACAACACTTAAAGTAAGATGACATTGGGATTTTAGAATTGTAATATAAAAGATCTGGCTCTTGGTAAAGTTTGCATATTTAAAATATCATGAAATTAAATAACTACTGTGTGTAAAGTAATAGAATGAGAGTTAGGACTCCTGTGCTTTAATTTTGATTTTGCATATAACTAATTGTATCACCTTATATATATCTTCAAAATTTTCTGTATTTTTTATTCATCTGTAACAATAAAAATTGGAATTATATACTTTCTAAATTCCCTTTTATCCATAATTAATTTTGGCAACTAGAAAGAAAACCTCACAAATACAGGAAGATAATATAATGTAGTAGAAAGAATTCTGATCTAGTTATCTACAATATTCCATATCTTGCAATTTTCCATGTGACTGCTTTAGTGTTTGTCTCAATTACAGTTTAATTTTTTACAGAGAATAGGTAGCCAGGATTGAGGATGAACAAGTGTGAAAGTTCTACTCTAGTACATTAAAAGCATTCTATTCTGGTTTATTAAAAATTCTTTGGATAATATGGCTCTAAAATATTTGACCATAATATATTTGGTATATTTGAAAGTGTGTTACATGTAAGGAATTAAAATTTTTTATTTGTTCATTAATTTAACAAACATTCATTGACTAACTTTTATTTTGATGAAGTTCAAATTTATCTGTTTTTTCTGTTGTTGTTTGTGCTTTTGCTCAGTGCTCCCTAGGAAATTATTCACTGTTGGTGCTTACTAGAGATTACATTTTACAACAATTTTTATTTCTATGAAATGTTTCAAATAAACATATGTTTATAGGCTCATATTAGTTTTAAAAAATGGCAAAAAACCATTGACCTGAAAAAGAAATTTGTCCTAGAGAAAATATGGTTAAACAATAAGTAAACCTAATATACAAGGAACTAAACCTCCCCTCATGCAAATAAATAAATAGATAAAGTAAAATAAAATAAAATATAGAAATAATATTTTCTTCTACTAAGTTAGAAAAAAAAGTTGAAGAGACATCCTCTGTTCTTGGGTGGTAGTAAAACCAGCGTACTGTCACAATACTGGTTTTAATGGATTTAGTACAATCCTTTGGGAAGGTAGGTTTCTCATGTGTAAGAGACTTATGTACGTCCCCACATTTTTACCAAGGAACATACTTCTTGGAATTTAACACAAGCAATAATTAAGTGAGTATTTGCAGAGAAAAATGTTTATACTTAGAAAAAATTAAGTAAATTAATATACATATTCTTAACATATTTTAGAAGATTTATAATTGTAATGATTCAAATTATATAACAATAGAAATATTTTACATTGTAAGAGGCAAAAAATACAAATGTGTAATAATAGCTCCAGTATTAAAAAGTATAAAATATAAACAAACATTTTAAAGAAAATAGAAAAAGAAAATTGAGTGGAGCTGAGACCCATTATGTACTCTAACATTTTCTTTATTTTTATTATATTTGTGTGACTCAATTTGGATGAAAAATAACGAAGCATGTGTATATTTGATAGATATTGCTATGGTCTGAATGTTTGTGTTTACCCCAAAATTTATATGTTTCAATCCTAACCCCCAAGGTGATGGTATTTGAAAGTGGGACCTTTGGGAGTTGATTAGGTCTAGGTCATGCAGGTCAAGCAGACATGAATAGGTGGATTAGTGCCCTTATAAAATAGATCTCAGAGAGATCCCATCCATGCCTTTTCCACTGTATATGAACACAGAGAAAAGGCAGTTGTCTCTGAACCAGAAAGCTGGCCTTCAACAGACATTGAATCTACAGGCACCTTGGTCTTTGACTTCCTGGGCTCCAGAACTGTAAGAAATAAATGTTTGTTGTTTATAAGCTACTGACTCTATTGTATTTTGTTACAGCAGTCCGAATGGATTAAGACAGAAATCATATGCATTTTAATTACAAAATAATTTGTTAATTATAGAAAATTTCCAAAAAAATTAAGAAAAACATTGAAAATAAAAATCATTACTTATCCTAAATAGAAAACCACTGCCTCCACACTGATTTTTGGAATTGTAGTTTTTCTGTATTTCTCTCTGTGTCTTAAAAAAAATGGAATTCTGTACCTATCTTATGGTAACCTAATATATTGTAAGTTTAACCATAAATAGTAGACAACAAATCTAACTCTACATCTTTGTTTAAAGTCTATTTCTATCAATTACTTGTTGTTAGTCATTTTGGTCCCACTCCATTATTTTTATATAATAAACAATGCCCTGACAATAATTTTATAGATAAAATTTTGCTTATATATCCTTTTCTTTTAATTTGCAAAGTCTGGTAGAAAAAATTTACAACATTCTCATAGTCAGTGTAAGGGTGACCCAGTTTCTCTGCATCCTCATGCATTTAGTACTGCTACCATTATTATTTTAGCGATTTGGTAGGTTGTAGTGTTATCTCATGTTTAGTTTTTATTTGTACTTCCAAATAATGTCTAATGATGTTTAAATCTTTTCATGTGCTTATTTCTCACCTGTATATCTTCTTTGGTGACATGTCTCCTCATGTCTTTTGCCTGTTTTCTAATTGAATTTTTTGTTATGGTATTGTTTTGAAACTAAATTATATATTCATATATGAGTTAAAAACTCTGATGAATGAAATTAAAGAAGAAATAAATAAATGGAGAGATATTCAGTGTTCATGGAAAGAAAGACTCAATATTGTCAAGATGTAAATTCGTCCCAACTTGATCTGTATATATAAAATGCAATCCTAATAAAAATTGCAGCCAGTTACTTTATGGTTAATGGCAAACTAATTCTAAAGTTTATATGGCGAGGCAAAAGACCCAGAGTAACCAACACAATATTGAAGAAGAACATAGTTGGAGGACTGACAATTCCCAACTTTACCATAAAGCTATAGTAATCAAGACAGTGTGGTATTGGCAAGAGAATAGATAAATAGATCAGTGGAACAGAAAGGAGTCCAGAAGTATCCCCTTATAAATGTAGTCTACTGAAGTTTGACAAAGGACCAAAGGCAGTACAATGAAAGAAAAATTGTCTTTTAAGCAAAATGGTGCTGGAACAACTGGATTTCCACATGCAAAAAATGAATACAAATATAGACCTTACACCCTACACAAAAACTAACTCAAAGTTGATCACAGATCTAAATATAAAATATGAAACTATAGAACTCCTAGAGAATAGCATAGGAGAAAATCTAGATGATCATGGGTGTGGCAAACACTTTCTAAATACAACAGCAGAGGCATGATCTATGAAAGAAAGAACTGATAACCTGGGTTTAATTAAAATTAAAAACTTTTGCTCTGTGAAACACAAAGTCAAGAGGAAAAGATGACCAACCAGATTGGTAGAAAATATTTGCAAAAACACACGATAAAGGACTGATATCCCAAATATCCAAAGAACTCTTAAAACTCAATAACAGGAAAACAAACAAACTGAAAAATGGGCTGAAAATCTTAACTGACACCTCACTTAAGAAGATATACAGATGACAAAATAAGCATATGAATGTTCCACACATATGTCATCAGGAAAATGCAAATTAAAACAACAATGATACCACTACACCCCTATTAGAATGGCCCAAATCTAGAATACTGACAACACTAAATGCTGGTGAGCATTTGAGGAAATTGTGAAACAGGAACTCTCACATGTTGTTCCTGGGAATGCAGAATGGTACAGCCACTCTAAAAGACTATTTGGCTGTTTTTTTACAAAATAAATATACTTTTACCATATGATCCAGCAGTTGTGCTTCTTGATATTTACCCAAATGAGTTGAAAACTATATCCACATAAAAATTTGCACACAGATGTTTATAGCAGCTTGATTCATAATTTCTCAAATTTGGAAGTAACCAAGATGTCTAAGGTAGGTGAATGGATGATCTGTGGTATATCCAATCAACAAAATATTATTCAGCAATGAAAAAAAGTGAGCTACCAAACCATGAAAAACACAAAGCAACCTTAAATGTATATTACGAAGTGAAAGAAGCCAATCTGAAAGGCTACATATTTTATGATTACAACCATTTAACATCGTGAATAAGGTAAAAGTATGGAGACAGTAAAATGATCAGTGGTTGTCAGAGGCTGGAGAGAGGGGAGGAGGATGAATAAGTGGAGCATAAAAGATCTTTAGGACAGTGAAAACAATTTGTATGGTACCATAGTGATGGATATATGTCATTATACGTTTGTCCAAAACCATAGAATGTACAACACCATGTATGAATCCCTATATAAATTATGGATTTTGAATGATTATGGTGTGTCAATGTAGGTTCATTAATTATAACAAATGTATCGCTCTGGTGGGGGGTGTTAATAATGAGAGAGTCTACATATGTGTGGGGGAAGAAGTATATGGGAAATCTCAGTACCTTCTCAATTTTGCTGTGAACCTAAAACTGCTCTCAAAAAGTAAATCCTTAAAAAAATGATACTGATTTTCATTTTCTGTCCATCAAATTTATGGTTAATTCAATTCTACAATATTGAGTATATCTCTAGTACCTGAGTCATGTTCTAAATATATGTAATGCAGATTCTAACTACTGAATAAATTTGAATTCTTTGGTATTTCTTTGAATCATATGTTGTCCCACTGCACATAGTACATATTCAATAAATATTTCTAATCTGTTAAAATCAATTAAATGATATAAATTTCATAGAATTTTTAGGAATAGAAAAGAGTTTTAACTGTTTTATTTTTTTTTTTTTTTTTTTTTTTTTTTTTTTTTTTTTTTTTTTTTTTTTTTTTTTTTTTTTTTTTTTTTTTCTTTTTGCGGTATGTGGGCCTCTCACTGTTGTGGCCTCTCCCGTTGTGGAGCACAGGCTCCGGATGCGCAGGCCCAGCGGCCATGGCTCACGGGCCCAGCCGCTCCGCGGCATATGGGATCCTCCCAGACCGGGGCACGAACCCGTATCCCCTGCATCGGCAGGCGGACTCTTAACCACTTGCGCCACCAGGGAGGCCCTTAACTGTTTTAAATGTGGCCATTCCTAACTCATTCATGTTGGATGACTCTTAGAGAATGATATTTTATCACATATCTGATGTTAGATCTGAATAACTGAAGTTATTCTAAAGTTGGCAGTTCTTACATTTAATGGATGAATAAATAAATAACTGAATGCTATGCTCTATGTTTGCTATAAACAATTATTTTGTTGTTGTTTTTGTTTTGTTTTGGTTTGTTTTTGCTATATACAATTCTGTTATACAATAGTGGTATTTAGAATTTCTGGGAAAAAACTTTTTGGAATATATAAAGGTTCCAGTTGGACTGTAAAGAATGAATTTGGTTATAAAGTGGAGAGGAAGGAGAAGGACATATATTCTAGGTTGGATATGAAGAATAAGCAAACCTTCAAGAGAGTAAGGAGATCTGAATAAGTGGATTGAAATTTAAATATTAAAATATGGAAAATAATGACAGACCTGTTGTGACATAAGAAATATGAGCTTTCAGAGGTTTCTGGGTTGGTGAACACAAGAAGGTGTTGGGAGGATGACCTGCCCAGTGAGGGTATGGAAGCTCTAACCCCCTACCCCCATACATTGCCCTATATATCTCTTCCACCTGGCTGTTCCTGGGTTGTATCCTTTTATAATAAACTGGTAATCTAATAAATAAGCAGTTTTCCTGAGTTCTGTGAGCCACTGTAACAAATGATCAAACCCGAGGAGGGGGTCATGGGAACCCCCCACATTTATAGCTGATTAGTTCGGAGCACAAGTGACAACCTGGACTTTCAGCTGGCATCTGAAATGTGGTGGGGGTAGTCTTATCAACTGAACCCTTAACCTGTGGGATCTGATACTAACTCCAGGTAGTCTCACAATTAAATTAAATAGTAGGACATCCAGTTGGTGTCCACAGAGAATCAGAGGATTGCTTGGTGTGGGAAAACTACCCACTCACTTACAGTACAAAAGTATTCTGTGAGTAGTAATTGAGAGAAAAAAAAACTGAGTGTTTTTTTTCTTTCTTCCTTTCACCTGTAGGTTGAAAATTATATTATAAATTTGTTTTCAAAGCCAAGTAGAAAAGTTTCAGCTTGTTGCAGTAGAGGTATCATTTTAAGTTATAGGGTAGTCATTTATAATTTCTGTCAATTCCGCTGTAAAAATAACTTTCAAATATATGTATACTTTCAAACTCTTAATCAAATCCACTATCACACCCTCCACCTAGATTTCTGCAGTATTCTTCTAAATTTTATGTCATCTTTCTAGCCTGCCTCTACTGCATTCTTTGCACTTTGATTCTCAAGTTTTCATTGTCTTCCCATCACACTTATAAAATAGGACACCTCTAACTTGGCCTCCCAGACTTTACATGATAAGTATCTGTCCACCACTCCAGACAGCTCAGAACATCGCCTTACTCTATGATCCAGGAGTCTAGCCATTCTTGAGTTCCTCACATGAACCAACCATTTCCCCTACAAATTCCTACACATAACAATGATCTACTCTTCACTTCACAGGCTAGATTTTCCTTCGCATTCTTCAAGTTTCATTATAAGCATTGGTTTCTCAAAAAAAAATCTTCTACTTCCACAGTACAAAACAGGCCCCTTTTTTTCAGAGCACTCTGTTCATTTTCTTCATAGCAGTTACCAGAGTTAGTAATTATATATTTATTTGTATAATTATTTGTTTACTGTGTCTCCCCAGCAGAATTAAAACATCAGTGAGGCCAAGACAATGTTTGCTCTATGCAGCACAGAGCACAGAGGCTGATAATCAACTGATGAGTAAAACTATGACTAATGTGCTAAAATGATGTTTTATGAAGATTAATCTGACAGAATTGTGCAGGATGTATTAGAAAGGAAGAATCTCCAGGTGAGAAATTCATTGAAAGACTATTGTGAAGGGCCTGGTGTGTCATTAGGGAAGAGAGTAATGTAATGATAGTGAGATTAGAAAGACAAAGAAAAATTTCAGTAATATTCATAAGGGAAAAAGTAAGAAGATTTTTTTTACATTAGATATTGGGGTATAAGAAAACATTATCAGTATTTCTACATGTTGTGATACTATTTAGGTATTTCTAGGTATATTATTGATTATGATCTGTAAGTTTTTTTCTATTTTAGGTTCTCATCTTTTATTTGTACATTTACTTTTTATTCTCTATTTTGCATTTGTTTTTCTCTGTGTAGTTTAATCAAAATCAGTGGCTTGGAAAATTACACTGATATTAATAATCCTACAAGACCTCAAAATATAAATTATGTAAGCATTTGCAATAAAAGTATTTGAAATACTCATTATGAATTATATACTATTAAGGAAATTTTAATACATTGTACTATATATCTAGGTTGAGCATACATTTAAGTTTGTATCCAGGTTTAGGCCTGATTTCCTGGGGTTATTTTAATAGCATCTATGCTTCACTCTTCGTATCAAAAGTGAGACTTTCCAGATATGAGGAAGAGAGAGTGAGAGAGAGAATGAGAATGGGTGCATGTGCATAAAATCGCTAAATTTTCCTAATTACCCTAAGTATATTTTCACAAATAAACTGAATAGTCCATGGATTTTATACAGTAGAATAAATCTAAAGTTATTCCCCCCCCCAAGAAAAAACATGGTTAAATTAAAGCCCTTATGTTAAATATAAAATCACAGCGGAATGAGGATACATATTACACATTTATATTTACATAATTATACAATATTTGCAAAGATATGAATGATGTATCACTATGAATACTTAATATAGTAATATTAGTGACATTCATTTTGTCACCCTTTTGTGATGGAAACATAGGCTTTTCATATTTAAAGTTTTGAGAATCTTACAAAGCAATAAAACTAAATTCTAACAAAGTACACAGTATATTTAAACATGATGGGTTTCCTCATGAATAGGTCAACAGGAAAATCTACAGTCAACCCACTGATGATGGTGTTAAGTTACTGTCAGTGTAAGAAACTAAAATTTGCTTCATGTTGAGTTACCAGCTAACATAATAATGTGTTTTTAAGTATTTTAAAACACACTGGAATAAAATATGTCTGGTAAACTATTCAAAATACACCATTATTTTGATTACATTTCCTCAGAATCATAATGTACATGGCTTTGTTGAAGTCACCATAAATGTTTTATACCAAAGAAATATATATATATCAATATATATAGCTTTACATGCTACAATTACATTCAGCTTTCTCTATATATAATAAAGCATTTCAATCTTTCCTACAATCCAGAGCTTCTCTCCTTCTAGTAAGCAGGCGCGATCCATGTTTCCACAGTGGGATAAGATGCCCCCTACCTTGCCCTTCTACTTCTCCTTTCCTAATCACCATGTTGCTTCTGTTTCTTCCAGGGTCAAGGAGAAGTAATGTTTAGAGGTAAAGGGGCAAAAGCCATTACACTTAAGCAGGAGTGTTTTGTGGTCCTCCTTTGACCACTGAAGGCTGTTCAATGCTGTCTGCCATGGCATGAGTCCAACCACTGTTTTTCTCCGTCGGGCATTTCTGTTGAATCTTGGGACACTTGCCTGCCCCTTCCCCACTCCCTCCACTCCTTAAGTCTCTGAACCATCCATACTTGGGCACTATACTCTCTGGCCACATTTCCATGACACATCCTCAGCTCCTTTCCTATAGCATCATACTTCAGGGCTTTCTTCACCCTGAGAAGCAGGCATTTTGTGAAGAATCTTCTCAGGAGGAGACTAGGCCAGTTACCCTCTTTTGTATACATTTGACCATGAAAAATCTTCACCCTTGCCAGATTATTGGTGAAGTGAGGCTCACTCTAACTGCAGCCCTCCTTCTTCATCGTATTCTTTAGGGCAGCTTCAACACTAAAGATCCCATGTGTGTTCTGCTCTGCTAGTAGTCAACAAGTTTCTGTAGTTTATAGGAATCCATCTAGGAATAAGACGCATCTTTTCTGAAAAGCCCCTCCTATTACTCAGAAGGGGGCCTTTACTGGTCCCTTTACTTGGTTTGAGGAGGAAAGTACAGTCTGTCTTTCCCCACATAGAGTAGTAAAGAAATAAAGATCTGTACTCCATATAAAAAACAGGAAATTCCTTTTTAAGACTAAATCTCTTTTTAAGCAAATCCCTTTCTATCATCCAACAGCCGACTTTCAATTTCTCTTCATTTCTTATATAGATAAATTGCAACTTGGTAATGGGCTTAGGGTTCCAAAACTGGTTCAGGCCACATCTTATCACACCCTAGGAAAAGGATCTAGCACTACTATATTTTCATACTTAACTATCGCTCATTGTCCTCATAGAAATGACTTCAGACAAAATACTGAAACACTCAAATAAAATTACTCCATTTACCTATCTTTACATATATTCTTTATTGATGAGCAATTTTTGACCCAAATATTTAAAATTAATATTTTCTATATTAGTAGAATAAAGTATAACTCTTGTTAACCCTGAAGAAACTATATTTTTGAATATATATCTCCACCCTGAATGTTGAATGCTTGTAGGGATAAACATAAACATTTTATTTTTTTTTAGATTTCTCAGTTCTGACAGAGCTATATTTTGAATAACTATTTTATTATATTTAATTGTGCCTTGATAAGTTAGTTTTTCTATCTGAAGTTACCTACAATCTCTAAATGAGTAATACATGGAAAAAGAATGTTTTAAAATGTATTCTGAGCTATATTAATTTACATGAAAACACACAGTCATTATGAAATATCTGTAACTCAATAAATTATGTCTATTCTTTGGATGTGATTTACAGCAACTGACATAACATAGCTGGGGCAGTTAAATTTTGTGTCAACTTGAATAGGCTATGGTACCCAAATGTTTAGTCAAATACTAATCTAGATGTTGCTATAAAGATATTTTGTAGATGTGTTTTAACAATCAGGTGGCTTTAAGTAAAGAAGACTACCCTCAATAATTTGGGTTGGCTTCATCCAGTCAGTTGAAGATCTTAAGAGAAAAGCTGAGGTTTCCCAGATTAGAAGGAATTCAGCTTTAAGGTTGTAACAGAAAAACCCACCCTGAGTTTCTAGCCTACCAGCCTCTGCCTCATAGATTTTGGACCTGCCAGCCCCTACAACTGCATGAGCCTATCCCTTAAAAGAATTGCTCTGTGCATCTATATCTGTATTCTATCTATATCTTAATTTTTCTGTTTCTCTGGACAACCCTGACTAATACATTAGTTAAATCCATTATAAAAGGCTATTATTCCTTTTATTTATTCCTTTTTAAATTCTGCAGTGATATAGGTCAGATGTAAACAAGATGTATTTAACTAATAACATAATCATTATTGCTTGTTTTGTTACTGTGGCTCAGTGTAACAGTTATTTTTCTTTAATAATTTTCTTTCTTTTTATTTTTATAATTTTATGATTCATGTTAAATTCTAGACAAATGCACAAACTAGAAACCCTCTTTTGTATAACATTTATAAAGAGATTATTGTATCTGTCAACTGAAATATAATTAGATACTGGTGAAGAAGAAAGCTTTATGGACATTTTGAAAAGTGAATTCTGTGAAATTAATGTGATTACTGAGATTCAGAAGTTGAATACATGATATGGATAAATATATTTTATATATAGTTCACAATGAAGTCCTAAAATGACTCATTTTGCCTAAACAAAATTGGAAATTAATAAAATAAAAGGAAAGACCTAGTAATTGTGACTGTTCCACTGTGAATTACCCAGTTAAAAGAACTACTCCTCTAGTATACTACTTCTTGTATAAGGGCAACGTTTTACATGCTGGAAGAGAACAACTGACAGTGGGGTCAGCTCTATTAAACACATAACTACAACCCACATGAACTTCTGGTGGGAGAATATTTGGCTTATAATATCCAGTTAACTCTTTATTATATCCCATACAGACAAACATACACACACACACGTGTTTGTGGACATTATCACTTCAGAAAAATTTCAAGTAAGAAATTTTCTTACTTGAAAATACAGAGTCATACAGAGTGAAGTAAGTCAGAAAGAGAAAAACAAATATCATATATTAACGCATATATGTGGAGCCTAGAAAAATGGTACAGATGAACCGGTTTGCAGGGCAGAAATACGAGACACAAGTGTAGACAACAAATGTATGGACACCAAGAGGGGAAAGTGGTGGTGTGATGAATTGGGAGATTGGGATTGACATATATACACTAATACGTATAAAATGGGTAACTAATAAGAACCTGCTGTATAAAAAAATAAATAAATAAAATTCAAAAAAAAATTTCCTTGAGTTCCTTATGCTATAAATGGATTTAAGTAAATAAATATTAAATGTACTTCACAAAGATTACTTTTTAATGTTATGAATGTTAGTAGTCCAAACACATAATAGGATTAATACATAATTTAATATCCATTATTTTGATTTGTATTATCTTTCAGTTTTACAATCACTTATTGACTCAAAAGAGAGATGATTAATATTTCCTCTAATGTTATTTAGCTAGTGCAATCTCTTGATATTTTTACAGGCTTGATATTTTTATTTCCCTATTTGTTTGATTGTGTGAACATATTTAATAACTGTTTTTATATAACAGCCTTTAAAATATCATTCATTATTACAAATTTAATTTTTTAAAGATAAATACACAATTTATAATTTCAGTTATTAGAAGGTTAACATCGTTAGTACTTAGATTTATAGTTTCCAAATACACCTGGAACGTTTACATGTATTTGTTGTGAACTTTCACATAACAATAAATGAAATGACACGCCTAGTGCTATATTTTTCATATATTTAGACTGACTTGATATGATGGTGGTAAATTACTGATTACAAATTGTTTGATCATGTACAATTTGAGGGATGCCAGATATGACACTAAATGAGCCTTCCAAAGGCTGAGACCAAAATGAAGGTCAAATAGCAGTTTTTGGCTGATTAAAAAAGCCAAAGCCAAACACAGATGTTTCCCTAACTGTAAGTATAACATGGGAGCCCAGGGGTATTTGATGAATCAGTATTAAGTCTTGGAGAACAGACTATTTACTTATCCCTTTACCACTGTGTGCTATCATGTCTATTTTTTCAGAGAATATAGTGTTTATACAATATAAAACTTTTATACATAGGATTTAGTCTTTTTTATACCACTAAATGTGTTCAGTTCTTGCCAATATTACTCCAGTTTGTCCTTTGATTTCTTGATAGTCTCAGCTTGAGTTCTAGTAGACTCTCCAGGAAATGTTCATCAGTTCTGAGATCTTCCATGTTCATAACAGATTATCTTTGACCTTTACACCAGTTTTGGATGGCTACAAAATCCTTGGCTCACATTTCCTTTACTTGTGCATCTTAAATAGGTTGTTCTAATGTCTAAGTGTTGCTGGTTGCTCTTAAAAAGTGAGTTGAACTGTTTTTCTGGATGGCCAAATATAGATATATATAGTTATTGTTATTTTCAAGGCACAGTATAGACTTTTATTCTTCAAATCAGCATTGATTTATTTTAGAACTGGAACATACAATATGGAAAGCTATAAAAGTTTTGATTTTGAAAATAGTGATTTACACAAAATAAAATCTCAAATATGCACGCAATGTCTAGTGAGAAAAATTATAACTTATAAATTATGAATTTCCAGGTCTCTCTGAAATTAATAATTGCCAGTCCTAGCAATTCTAGCAGTACTCTTGTTCTTCTCTCCCTATATTCAACCAGTCTATAATTCTGTCTCCAAATCCTAGGAAGTGACACTTGCCAGTATTTAGAATGCCAATCACAGCTACCACTTATAGAGAACCTACTAGGTTCCAACATTTTCTCTTAACCACATAAAAGTGATATTATGTCCATATTTTTATATAAGTATATAAAGCTTCAAAATTTGCATGAATTGCCATATTGTGGATTACTAGTAATTGAGAGATGCAGGAAATGATGTCAGTTCTGAGTTAATAGTGTTATACATTGGTTTATAATTACATCCTTTACTAGGGAAAATGGAAGACAAAGGAGACTTTGAAGATAAGTTCACGTGGGATGACAATTAAAACAAATGAGAGACTGATAGCAGTAGATATTCATAAAATAGCAGAAGACTCAGCAGGTCATACTCTGGATTATAGAGTAATAATCATAAATGCAACACTGTTACATGTGCAGTTTTCCTAAGCTGTGTCCCCAGGCATGTTATAATATAATATTAGTATGAATTCTATACATGTTGAGGGAACACAGTGTCTACTTTTATAATACAAGGACCATCCTGAGTAAGATCAGGGGCCTCTGGGATTTCTGAAAGAAAGTAAAATATTGGTTATAGAAGTACTTGCCTAACTCCAAAGAAAGGTGCACAGTCTGTGTAAACCTTGTTAGTAAGCTCCTTAATTACTACCAGTTAAAGGAGTAAATAAAGACTGGCCAGATAAACTTTAGAAGCAATTCTATCTAATTGTATTCTGGAGAAGCCAGGGGGTGCACAACTAACTTCAGAGGAGACCTCCAAACTAACAAAGAGCCTGTTCTCTTTGTACCATACCATACTGAGACCATGTTGTCTTATGGCCACACTACTTACTGTGTTTTCCTTCTCTTGCCCATAAAATGCTGTTCCTCTGCTTCCCAACCTATGTTTTTATTCTTCTTAGCTATTATTAATCCTGAATATTTCATTGGTAACTTAGGATTTAATTTTCCTTCTATAATATATATATGAAAAACCAACGCTTAAAATAACATCTATATATCTAAAACTAACTTTCTTTATTTATACCATTTTGAATCGCCATACAGATAGATGATCAAGAATCAAATCAATCTCATGGCAGCTAAATTTGAATTCATAATTGACCTCAACACAATATTCATCCTTCATTTTCTAACTCAGTTAATGACCTCATTACCTCAGACACCCAAGTCTGGAACTGAGTTTCTCCCTTTACTTTATCTGCCACAACTAATTGGTCATTGCACCCTATTACACTTACCAGATATCGTTCATGCCCATTTGAGTCTCTGCATGTCTAATGCCAGTGCATTCATTCACATCCTCATAATCTCTTGCTCGAAAGCAATAATCTTCCTATTGTCATCTGCGGTATAGCCCTCCCCTCAACCATTCTCCACATTGCTGAAAATACTGTCCTGTTACTTTCTTGCTTAAAAATTCTTCAGTGGTCCCCATTTTCCAGAAAATGTTTAAAGTACTTACTTAGAATATGCCATTCATGGTCTTATCCCGGTATCTCTCAATAATATTGTTTTCATCATTTTTCAACATAACTGCTATGCTCAAGGTACAAGTAACAGGATAACTTTTCCACATCCATTAAGACTCAACTCATATGACACCTACTCTATGAAGATTTTGCAAACACTCCCCTGTACTGAGGCAAAACTAATACATGATGAAATACTATATTAAAAATTCTTAATGTTATATCAAAATAACTTCTCTATTTCTCACCTAGACCATGACTTTCTGTTGTGTATGTATGTGTATTCCCACAAACACACACACACACATACACAAACACACACAGCTAAAAAATGTAAGCATAGTATAATATGTGTTAAAGTAATATTTATTGAAAGAATAAATGAGTTTAGAGTAGAAGAACTTCCAGATTTTCCACATTAGAAGGGTTCAGTGAGCAATTAAGTTTTAAGAATGCTTCATATAACATCCTTAGTGATAATTATACTCTGAATCTATCAAACCTTCCTTTGAACATACATGTATGATATATTCTACTTGTTTGTCCTTTTGGGGTTTTGAAATAATAAAAAATAAATAAATCTAGCATTTTAAAAGTACTTATGAAGAAAAGTATGTTTATAAACTAAGGAAATACTTTGGAAATACATTAATCCATGGTGTTGATGGACATATAGTAAATTGCATAATGTGATTAACTTTTCTTTAAGCATAGAAATGAAAGTTTTTTTTAATTAAAATCTGTATGCCTGCTGATTTCATATCCCTTTGAGATTGAAAGCTTAAGAATTACTTGACTATAATTCTGACTTTCACAGTGAAAGAAATCACAAATAGATTTCTTGAGAGTACAAAATAAAGCTAAATGAGTGTCAATTTTAAAATATAAATTTCTATGTTTGCTATTTATGAGGTTTTCTTTGTTTTTTGAACAATCATTTACTTCATATGCTTTTTACATTGATTGATATGGAACTTTGTATAGTGTAAGACAGTTATTAATTAATAACACTAACATGTGCTTGTTGTACTTTTGATGGATGCTACAAAGGAAAAGAAAATGAAGCTCTGTGAGCATAAACCTATCCTAGTTTGTAGGGTCAAGGATGGCTTTTTTGATAAAGTTACATTTCAACTAAGCAATGAGGAGATTTAGATCTGTTATTCCCTACAGAGCCTGGGCAGTATTTCTAGGTAGTGGAAATAAGATGTTCAAAGGCTCTGAAGCCAGAGGGAGCTTGAAAGGACAGCATGAAAGGCTATGAGTTAATAGAAGGGAAGCAAGACATGTCTCCAGAGTAATTAATATGACTCATATTAGGTATATAAATTTATTGACAATTAAATTATTGTTTACATTCCATTGATAAGTTAGAGATATTTGCATTAAAACATATAATGCAAAGACAAGATTTATCATGTGAAGCTAATGTAATCTTTCCTTTGTTGAGTATCATAAGCAGATACTTTAGTATAATCATAAGGTCTGTGGAAAAATTACATTTACTGGATGGGTCAAATAACAATTGAAATGTTATTTAGACCAGATTTACAGAAATATTTTCAAAGGTAGAATGGAGTCAACCATAAAAATGATTTAGCATAAAAGGTACTTTATTAAACATAATTAAAGTTTACTTTTACCAAAATTTTTAGCTAATTGACTCAATTCTTAGTCTTAGTTTTCTGATATAGACTTACGTGGCTTTAAAAACAGTTTAAAGAGAGTTTAAAGAGAGTTTAAAGAGAACCAAAATGGAAATTAATGACAAAAAGATGCTTAATTAGAATTGGTTCCAGCAGAAAGATTTCAAACTTATGTATTGTTTTAATGGGAAAACAAGTAAAATTAGGGGGAAAAAAGGCTGATTTGTTTCTTTACCTTCAGTTATTTGGATCTCCCTTTTATAAGCTACCTATTTGCAGCAGTGACTTATGACAACTGCCTTAATTTAATTCTATAGTGAAAAATTCACTGAGGATCAAGTGGTTTCCAGATGAATATTTCTGTACAAAAGTAGCTACTGATCTTTGGGAAAGAAAACATGAAGCATTAGGGATCCCCAGAGCCAGAATAATGGGGGGAAAGGTCATTGAAAAAGAAAAATATCACCTTCTTTCTACGTTTCTCTTGTGACAGAATATTCATGTGCGAGTACATTTGCTCATTGAATTTTTCAGGAAAGAAAATAGTAGAGCATAGAAATGAAAAGTAAGTCACCTTTTGCCAAGGAGTATTTATAATGCCAATGGGGAGGTCTCAGTAGATGAGAGAAACATAAGAAAGTAAAATTGAGTGAATAAAATAAAGAACAGAAAGAGGTCTGAAGAAAAATAAGGTGTGAAAAACAGGAGAGGACACTAAACATGTAGAAATAGGAGCAGTAATCAGAGGGAAAATAAAATTCTTATTTAAAATTTTAGATATTAGTATTCATTTATTCATAAATCATCAGATTATTTTTGTTACTCAATTTATTATGGTTGGGAAAGGTGCAGCAGGAGACAAATTTACTGTTAGGATTTTTAGTACTTTTAAAATAAATAAATGTAAATATGTTTATATATATATGTGTGTGTGTATATATATATATATTTTAAGACAGTAGATTTGAATGTGGTATGCATACAGATGTGCTACGTAGGACCTCCTTCAAGGAAGTATTTGCTGCAGCAGCCAGCCCCTTCAGGGTAGGCCAACAGAGAGCCAACTTGCCTGTGGTCATCCTTTTCATACTGCAGACTACATTTGAAGATGAGTGGTGGGGAGAAAGGTAGGGTGCAATGGACAGGTCATTTCTATCTGACACAGGACAACTTTCATAGGCTCTGGAGGTCTCTGCTAGACTTACCAAGGATTTTATTAAACTGTCCCCTCTACTTAATCCTGCTTTCTGCTTTCATTTCACTGACGCTGATCCCTAACAGATACTTGTTCTGTTTACTTTATCTCAGTTTCCACTTTTGGAGTATCTAAACTATAGCAGTTGGTACCTGAACTGATCTGAGCAAGGGGGTGATAAGATGGTGTTTTTTACAGTGGATCACTCACTGCCAGGCTGGCAAGAGGACCCCATGTACACTTTGTTGTACCACGATGTTATGCACTTAGCACACATGATCTAATTTAGTCTGTGTAGCAACCTTATCCCATGGCTAATATTGATATCCCCATTCTGTTGATACGAAAACTGAGACTTGAAGATGTTAAGATACTTGTCAAAGTCATGTATTTAGTAAGAGGTAGAGACAGTATTCAAACCACAGCAGTTTTACACGTGCAAATCATAACTTTGACTTCCCAAATGACATTGTGTGGTATTTTGTTTTCAATTATGAACACAGTCTACCTCCTGAGGTTTCCAGTTAAGATAAAAGGATATGTCACAGTTAGGAATAGACATCAAGAGTCATGGTGTGAAGTGGTTTCTAAGAATCCCTGCCAGATGGAATTATTTGTAATGATGAACAATCTCAATTTCTATACAAGTAATTTAAAACTCATTCTCAGTTGCGAACAAATTTTATATCATATAACAAAGACTTAATTGTATCTGATTTTTTTAATGAAACACTTGGGATGGCATTTGTCTATTTGTCTATTAATGGATACCTAACTGTGTTAAAATATTTAACAAAAACCAAAATGTCTACTAGATGAGGGGGAAACAAAGCTGAAACATTTGAGTATCACACACATATATATATATATATATATATATATATATATATATACACACACACACAAACACACACACACACACACACATATATAAAATGAAATGTCAGTATCTATAAGAAGCAACTTTATTTTTTAGATAACTAGGATATGTTTGATGGAAAAATGATTTATGAAGGGTACATAAAACAAGATCAATTCACCTTTTTTGGCCCAATTTTTCTGCTCCTATATCTCACTTTAGTATTGAAAATCTTCAGCTAAACTGTTTGTTGAGATATTTTTATTGTCTAATTACCTGCATTAAATCATTAGAAGATGCTAATAGCTGTTTTTTTTTCTTTTTTAAACAGAGTAGCCAGTACAGTCTAAAGGAAGTTATATGAAAATGAAAATGGTTAGTCTGTAAAGTAAAAAGGCAGAGGTATCAGAAAATACTATAGGAGTAAAAGGAGAAAAATAAGTGTTTTACCTACAAGGTATTTCACATGGATAGGTCAGAGCACACTAATAATAGTAGTTGTAAAAATTTTTTCTTTATTTTTTTCCTTTACAACTAAGTATGCATGGAGGAAAGTATCATATAAGCTGTTATTTTCCTGGCAGTTAACAAAGCTTTTGCTGAATGTACAGATTCCTTCATTTCCTATAGCTAACAAATATAGGTCATAGAAATACAAAAACATTATTTCAATAAGTGAATAAATGCATGAATGAGAAATTGCTGAATAAGTAATTAGTTGGAGTTGATGTATAGCTTAAGAAAGTGTTCAAAAAAAGAAGAGAAGGTACAGATGTCCATAGAATTCTCATCAGTTTTCCTTCTGAATGCAAGGCTCAAGTCTATTGCACTCTTGTCAGTGCTAAAGAGCTCTGAGGAGGTAGCTGACTACTATTACCTGTATGGAAATGTTTCTTTTTCCACCCATCTCCTTCTCCAAGGTACTCTTTAGTATCATTAAAAATGTGTTAAAAAGAAGTAAGTAAAATGAGGAAATGATGGAGGAAAAAGTTGGTACAGAAAATTAGAGTCCTTTGAACATTCATGTACACTATAAAGTGGTGATGAGAGAAGTTAAAGAATATATATTCACAGGGAGAAGATAATCCAAAAGAAATGATAGATGATTAATGCTGATATTAACTGTTAACATGCAAAGAAGTCTCTGCATTTTAGAGATATAAAAAAGAAGAAAATAGTGAATTTGATTCTAATCAGATTAAACAAGTGAAAAAGTAAATTTGTTAAATTTAAAAATTCCTTTTAGAACTATTTTCTTTTTCTAACATAAGTCCTTAATTCTATAAATTCACCTTCAAGTCCTATTTTTAGCTACATAGCTGATGTGTTGTTTTTAACTTTATTTGATTAAAATTTTTTTCTAATTTCCTTTACGCATGTATTTTTCAGTTTAGAAGCATGTTGCATGATTTACGCAATCATTTAGAGAAATTTTAGTTGCCTTTCTTTCAACACGTATAATTTAATTTTCTTGCGGATAGAGAAAATAGTTTATATGATCACAATTCTTTAAAATTAGCTTAAATTTCTTCATAACTACCTCTTATTATCCCTTTAATGTCTGTAGGTTCATAGTGAATTTCTCTTCTTCAAATAAACTTATAAATTTTCTTCTTGATCAGTTTTACTGGGGGTTGCTTAATTTTATCACTCTCTTCACAAAACAAAGTTTTGACTCTGTTGATTTTATCTTTGATTCATATTTCTGTGGCTATCCACATTATTTTCTTCCTTCTACCTTCTCTGAGTTTTCTTCCTACTTCAGTTTAAAGATTAGAGTAGATTTGCATCCCCTCTTCATGTGAAGCTATAAATTTTTCTCTATGCACTGCTTTAGCAACAACTTCTGCTGTCATATTTTTATTATTATTCAACACACAAATTACCAATGCCATGAATAAAAAAGTTACTAAGAGTATAGATTGGATTCTACTGTAATTAAATGATGAATAATTACAATTTTATGAAGATGTATTTGATAACTTAAATGAAATGGAAATAGTCCTTGAAAGATACACCCCAAAATAGATAACTAGAACATCTCTACATTTCATAATAAGATTCAATCAGTAGTTTAAAATCCTTCCAATAAAGAAAACCCCAGGACCAAAAAACTTCAGTGGTGAATTTTACCAAATGTTAAAGGAAGGAGTAATACCAATTATTTATAAATTCTTCCAGAAAGTAGAAAAGGAGGAAACAATTTCCCACTTATTTTATGAAGCCAGAATTGTTGTGATAACAAACCCAAAGATATTATGAGTAAAAACAAACAAAAACACTATGGATGACTATTGTCATGGACATAGAAGTAAAAATCCCTTAAGAATATTAGCAAAATGAATCAGTGATATGTAAAAAGAATAATACACTATAACCAAATGCACTTTATTGCCAGGATACAGGTTTGCTCGACATTTTAAAATAAATCACTGTGAGCCACCATATTAACAAAACAATTTGAAAAACAATTTGATCATCTTAATAGATGTAGAAAATGATATTAGATAAAATTTAACATCACTTATGATGAAAACCTCAGAAACTAGGAATAGGAGCAAATGTCCTCAACATGATAGAGAGCATTTACAAAAATGCATACTTAATGTCTGTCTTAATGGTGAGGCTGAAAGCTATTTTCTAAGATCAGGTTAAGTGCAAGTATATCCAAACTCACAATCCTATTTAACATTGTACTAGAGGTCTTAGCCAAAGCAATAAGCTTGAGAAATTATTGAAATGCATACAGATTGGAAAGGCAGGAGTAGAAAGTTTTTGAGTTAGGAGGCTTTTTTTCAAGGAAACCAAATTAATAAATTAATTAATTATTTTTTTCCCCTAGAAGCACTATTATTTTATTTTACATCTTTATTGGAGTATAATTGCTTTACAATGGTGTGTTAGTTTCTGCTTTATAACAAAGTAAATCAGCTATACATATACATATATCCCCATATCTCCTCCCTCTTGTGTCTCCTTCCCACCCTCCCTATCCTCGGTGCTTTGTGACCACCTAGAGGGGTGGAATAGGGAGAGTTAGGAGTTTTAAGCCACCTTTCTTTAATATAAATGGATCTCAAAATTATTTCCATTTTCCCAGTAAGTACATTCTTGATGTAATGCTTTAGAAGTATCTGACACCACATTTTAGATCAAATTAAGTATACATATGTTTTCTTATTTTCTCTTCACCTCCCCCCTCTCTATGATTTACTCCATAGTCTAAGTATTTTAATGCTCAATGTCCTCTTTCACTACTTGTGTTCTAGACCTGGCTCATTTCTCAGGCTGCAAATTTGCCTATTCCCAAAGGCTGTCTAATACTTCTATACTCATATTCTTACTCTTAAAGACAGCTCCTGGAAATTATATCATATTGCAAAGAATTTAGTCTAATAATGGGAATTTCAGTCAACAGGTAATGTCTGTACAGGAGACATTTGGAACCAGTCAGATCTTACAGGGCATTCTACTTCAAAATTTAAAATTTAAAATTTTCAGCTGGTACTTCTTAACACTTGGTGCTTAGTCATTGCTTTCTCCTGGCTGTTGGAAGGCCCCTTCAAGACCAAAATTATGTAGAGGTAATATCAAGACAGAGAGTTTATTTAATATAGCATTATCATCATGATGGACCTGGATTTATACATTAACATTCTACACTTAGCTAATGTATATACAGATATTCCTTTTACATAGAAAAATTATATTAGATAGCTAATAATAATTTTTTAAAATAATCAATGTATTGACTACATAGTGTCTGTCAGTTATAGGCACTGGTACAGGCAAATAAATTTGCTTTCCCCATTCATCTTTATCTTTTTAAAAAACTGTACCTCATATTATCTCTCTTCTATTCAGGTATATTTTATAAATAGTCCATGAATATTGATAAAGTGGAAAGCTCTCCTTTGCTCTTCACCAATTTATTTAAACCTGATTTTATTGATATGTGTGTTAGATGATTCAGTGGACATGCAAAAGAAAAGCAGAACTGACTTCTAATAAGCTTCCGCTCCTCTCAGATTTCTAATAAAATATTTATTAATTTATTTAATTTTTTAACTATATAAGTTTCAGGGGTATTATGGCATTATAATTCAACATTTGTATGCACTACAAAGTATTAACCATCATGAGTCTAGTTACCATCCATCACCATACAGCTGTTCCTCTTCTCCCATTTCACCCATCCCCCAAACTCTCTCTTTTCTGGTAACCACTTACTTGTTCTCTGTATCTGTGAGTTTGTTTTGTTTTAATTTTTTTGCTTGTTTTGTTTTATTAGATTCCACATATGAGTGAAATCATGTGGTATTTGTGCTTCTCCATCTGACTTATTTCACTTAGCTCAATACATTCATGGTCCATCCATGTTGTTGCAAATGACAGGATTTCATTCTTTTTTGTGGCTGAGTAGTATTCCATTGTGTATGTGCATGTGTGTGTGTACATAACATCGTTTTTATCCATTCATCCATCTATGGACACTTAGGTTGTTTTCATATCTTGGCTATTGTAAATATTGCTGCAATGAACATAGGGGTGCATATATCTTTCGGAATTAGTGTTTTGTGCTCTTTGGATAAATACCCAGAAGTGGAGTAGCTGCATCATATGGTAGTTCTGTTCTTAATCTAAGGAATCTCCATACTGTTTTCCACAGTGACTACACCAATTTATATTTCCACCAACAGTGCACAATGGTTCCCTTTTCTTCACATCCTCTTCAACATTTGTTATTTCTTCTCTTTTTAATAAAGGCCATTCTAACAGATATGAGGTGATATCTCATTGTGGTTTTGCTTTAAATTTTCATAATAATGAGTGATTTTGAACATTTTTTCATGTGCCTGTTGGCCATCTGTATGTTTTCTTTGGAAAAATGTCTGTCAGATCCCCTGCCTAATTTTTAACTGGGTTGTTTGGGGTTTTTTTGTTGTTGAATTGTATGAGTTCCTTATATATTTTGGATACAAATCCCTTATTGAATATATGATTTGCAAATATTTTCTCCCATTCAGTAGGTTGCCTTTTTGTTTTGATGATGATTTCCTTTACTGTGCAGCAGTTTATTAGTTTGATGTAATCCCATTTGTTTATTTTTGCTTTTGTTTTCCTTGCTTTGGAATCAGATTCACAAAAAACGATGTGAATGAGGTTGTTGCCTATATTTTCTTCTAGGACTTTTACGGTTTTGGGTATTATATTCAAGTCTATATTCCTTTTTGATTTAATTTTTGTGTATGGTGTAAGACAGTGGTCTTTGCATGTGGCTGTACAGTTTTCCCTACACCATTTATTGAAGAGACTATTCTTTTTCGATTGTATGCTCTTTGCTCCTTTGTTGTAAATTAATTGTTCATATATCTGTAGGTTTATTTCTGAACTGTTCTGTTGATCTGTGTGTCTGTTTTTGTGCCAGTACCATACTGTTTTGATTACTAGAGCTTTGAAGTATAGTTTGAAATCAGTCATCATAATACCTCCAGCTTTGTTTTTCTTTCTCAAGATTGCTTTGGCCATTTGGGGTCTTTTGTGTTTCCATGCAATTTAAGAATTATTTGTTCTAGTTCTGTGAAATATGCCATTTGTATTTTGATAGGGATTACACTGAATCTATAGATGGCTTTGGGTATTGTTTAGTTGTATGTTGTTTAGTTTTACATGTTTGTGCTTTTTCCAGTTTTCTTCCTTAATTGACTTTTAATTTACTAGTGTTGGGGTAGGGAAAGATACTTTATATGATTTCAATCTTAATTTTTGGAGAATTGTTTTGAGGACTAGAATGTGATATATCATGGAGATTGTTTCATGTGCACTTGAAAAGAATGTGTATTCTGCTTTTTTAGGATGGAATGTTCTGTAGATATGTATTTAGTTCAGCTGATCTACTGTGTCATTTCTTCCACTCCATGAACAAAAATATCTTATTATTCTATTTGTGTATTCTTCAATTTCTTTCATAAGAGTCTTATAGTTTTCAACATACATGTCTTTCACCTTCTTGGTTAAATTTATTCCTAGATATTTTATTTTTTGGTGCAATTATAAATGAGATTGTTTTCTTAATTTCTTTTTCTGAGAGTTCATTATTAGTCTAGAGAAATGCCATATATTTCTGTATATTGATTTCATATCCTCTGACTTTACTGAATTCATTTATTAGTTCTAACAGTGTTTTGATGGAGCCTTTACAGTTTTCTATATATAGTATCCTATCATCTTCAAATAGTGACAGTTATACTTCTTCCTTTCTAATTTGGATGCCTTTTATTTCCTTTTCTTGACTCATTGTTGTGGCTAGGAATTCTAATACTAGTTTAATAAAAGTGGCAAGAGTGGGTATTCTTGTCTTTTTCCTGATCTTAGAGGAAAAGCTTACAGCTGTTGGTTTGTCATATATGGCCTTTATTATGTTGAGGTATGTTCCCTCCCTCTATACCAGTTTTTGATAGTTTTTTTTATCATAAATGGACGTTATATTTTGTCAAATGCTTTTGCTGTATAGATTAAGATGATTAAAAATAATTATTTTGATACTAGTAGTAGTTTTCATGCTAGTAACAATAGCTTCTATTTATTGAGCATTTACTACATGACTGCACCATGTTGCTTACAAGTATATTCACAACAATCCTATGAAATTGGTAAGGAATTATCCTTATGTTTAAATACAGGCACAAGAAAATAAGATACCTTTCCTAATTTCACATAGCTGCTATGGTTCACGTCTGACTGCTTGAACTAAAAAGCACTCTAACCAGAGCTTTTTTTACATGCCATTACTTCCATTCCAATACAGAACACTAAGTTGAGGGTTTCAGAAAGAGAATAGGGTAGAATTCTTGCATAATAGTTTCATCCCTGGCTAGGCTCAAAGGAATCCAAGAGATGGAAACACATGCTCATATGTCTAATTTGTAGCATAGCTCTATTGAAAGAAACATATGTACTTAAGTCAGATAAATATTGTTAATGTTTTTAAAGTGTCCAACCTCTTTTAAAACCCATAGTGAAGTCCAATAAACTTGCATAAATGACTGAAATTTAGTGTGTGCAAAAGATAAGGTATGGACTTTAGAAATATTCAGAATATCTTCCCCCAACATGTTCTCCCAGGAAATAAATTTTCAGTACTTCCATGTTTATGAGTACTTCTATGCCTAAGCAATTCATACAAGGCAATCACATCTAGTTCATAAGGGTCCTTACCATTGGTATAGCCAGAGTTAGTGAGAGCTAGAAAGACCTTAGAGTTCATCTCATTTAAGAGAAAGGAAGCTGACAGGTTAAACAACTTATGTAAGTCTCACAAGTAATTAGAAATTGAGAATGTATGACATCAACTGCTATCTTGTTTAGTGTTTGCAAACAGCACATTTGTAGCAGCAGAACTGGCTTATGTCCAGCTCCCATACCTCTCCCATCCACTAGCAGTCATTATTCTTGCACATTCTTCACTTGGGTAGGCTCCATATCATTACTGATAAGAAATAATTGTCACTCTCAGCAGAAATGCAGGGGAGTGAATAGAGTTGATATTCTCACTGTCAAAAGAACTTTTCCCCAAATCAGGGTTAAGTCACATTGATTAACAGGCATAAGCTTCTATCTGATATTGCCATTGATTGTCCTGCATTTGCCTGTACTTCAGTAAAGGATTTCAGTTTCCAGAATCTGTGTTCCACTTTTTACAAGTTGAAAACATACTCTAACTAGTGAAATAAAAATGACAACACGGATTTCCTCATTTCAATCCCTGACGTGACCCTGCATCCACTACTGTTCTTTCTTAAATATTCAACTACATCATCTCATCTTAATTTGGTCAGCTAGTGCTGCTGACATAGCCTCACTCTGTCCCTCAGTCTGAAAGCATTGCAGCTCTCCACTGTGTTCTTGCCTAATAGATCATGACATTTTCTTTAATTGTATTTTTGTTTTATTCAAGTATAAGAATGATTTTAAGAAAAGCAGCATATATTAAATATTCCCATAAGATAGGGCATTACTATTGAATAAACAGAAAATATATGCAAATCAGACATTTCAGAGATTATAATTCAAAAATGTCTCATAAATCAGATTGTTTAGTACATTATTTTCTAGTCAAAGTACCTAGTTGATATTGTGATGCTTCAATTAAAAAAAAAAAGTAAAATCCTTTTCCAGTACTCTCCAGGTTCACTCTACCCTATCATCATCTTGCATTATAATAATCTCCATAAGTCAACATTTAAGGATGATTTAACTTAAATTCAAAATATATTTTATTTTGTGGCTTTTGGAAATCAATCTTACTTGGTTACTGTGGCTATATTTTTGTGCACATTACTCAATATCTACAACTGATTTAACCTGATTATCTAAGTGCATTGATTGCATTACCCATTTTTAAAGGATATAGAAACCAGGATGTGGTATTACTTGTACCCTAGATTGCAAACTACTTCATTTTTTGATTTATTTTGTTTTTGTTGTTCAGAAAACTTATCTAAATGGAGGTTTGATATATTTGGACTTCAAATCTAAGTTCTTGACTACTTAGGAAAATCACCAAACTAAGTTTCTAACAAGGAGAAAGGTCTGCTAGCACTATTCTTTCAGCTTTCAGAGGGTGACATAATTGTGAAATTATTCAGAGAATACTATTATATAAAGGGCTTGAAATTTGTAGTTGCTAGGTTACTGTGTAGAAAAGAAGTGTGAATGACACTTGCCTGTGCAAGTAAGAGAGAATTAGAGCAATCAAATGTTTTTTAAGACAGCAGGAAAAAGGAGTTAATCTGCAACCACAGGACTACCATTAATAATTATTTTTATACATTAAAAAAACAGACATGCCAATGAAAGCTAGAGTTCTATAATTTATTTGAAAGGAGGTGATTTAAGAAATTTGCAAATTAATATTGATTTGAGATCAGGTTAAATGTAATATGAAATAACAAAACATTTTTTTCTGCCTTTTAAAAATCTTTTTCTTTAAAATAGTATATAACAATCTGCACAGACTTTTATTAGAACTGAATTGCAATATAGTTTAAGTGCAGCAAGCTGAAAGGAAGATTTGGTAGAAAACAAAATGAATCTTTTTTTTTTTTTTTTTTTTTTTTGCGGTATGCGGGCCTCTCACTGTTGTGGCCTCCCCCGTTGTGGAGCACAGGCTCCGGACGCGCAGGCTCCGGACGCGCAGGCTCAGCGGCCATGGCCCACGGGCCCAGCCGCTCCGCGGCATATGGGATCCTCCCAGACCGGGGCACGAACCCGTATCCCCTGCATCGGCAGGCGGACTCTCAACCACTTGCGCCACCAGGGAGGCCCCAAAATGAATCTTTGATGGAAAAAATTAACAAAGAGAGAGGGGATGAGTCAAAGGATAATCTCTTAGACTTACTTTCTGCTACACATTTTTTGTAACTTCAGTTTGTTTATCTGTTCCAATTCCTACTGTTTTATTGCTATCTTTATAAGTCTTCATTGAACACTATTTCCCCAGACACTTATCTGTCATTCTGATAAATTTGGTAATTCCCTCAACAATCCATAGCTCAAGTTTTTCAATTACATTCCTTGGCAGTAATGTTGTCTTAAAGCAATTCTAAATTCAGTGATATTGATGGTATGGAATAAATTCTTGCTCACCTTGTTAGTTTATCTAAAGCTAAGCCACTGTTCAAAATTCAGATTTTATGCCATTCTCACAGAATTATATTATCTATGTAACTTATCCCAAAAGACCAAGCCAGTCACTGAAATTTTCTTTTGATTTTTCCTCAAGTATACATAGCCACTAAAATCAGTCACATACAAAAAAAACATAATCCATTAACATTTTTATAAAAGTAATCTGTTATTGTTTTGTTCTAAGAATCAAAGAATCCTTACTGCTGTTAATAGCCTTTTACTTATTGTATGGGCCAAATGTTTGCATCCCTTCCAAATTCTTAGGTTGAAGACCTAAATCCCAATGTGGCTTTATTTGGAGATAGGGCCTGTCAGGAGATTATAAAAGTTAAATGAGGTTGCAAAGTAGGTCCCTAATCTATAAGGGGTAGTAGCCTTATAAAAAGACAAAAAAATATCAGAGCTCTCTCTCTCTACCATGAGAGAACACAGAGAGAAGTCTGCCACCTTCAAGCCAAGAAGAGAGCTCTTACAAAAACCAACCATGGTGCCACACTGATCTTGGAATTTCCAGCCTCCAGAACTGTGAGAAGTGAATTTCATTGTATACAGTATTTTGTTGGGTAGCCTGAGCTAAGACATTTATTATGACATTATTTCCTAATAGGTATTAAAATAAATATTTTCCTAGAGATGTTCTAAAACATGCCAAGTGTTGCTAATATGCTGTAATTCCCCTGGTACATTAGAAAAAAACTTCGTCATAATCCTCCAACCATCTTACTCTTCCCATTCATTCCCCTACACATGCATGTAATGAGTATGTGTCTGAAATGTAAATGAAGTATAATTTCTTTTCTTTCTTTTAACATCTTTATTGGAGTATAATTGCTTTACATTGTTGTGTTAGTTGCTGTTGTATAACAAAGTGAATCAGCTATACATATACATATATCCCCATATCCCCTCCCTCTTGCGTCTCCTTCCCACACTCCCTATCCCACCCTTCTAGGTGGTCACAAAGCATGGAGTTGATCTCCCTGTGCTATGCAGCTGCTTCCCACTAGCTACCTATTTTACATTTGGTAATGTATACGTATCAGTGCCAATCTTTCACTTCACCTCAGCTTCCCCTTCCCCTTCCCCGTGTCCTCAAGTCCATTCTCTACATCTGCGGCTTTATTCCTGTCTTGCCCCTGGGTTCTTCAGAACATTTTTTTCCTTTGGATTCCATATATATGTGTTAGCATATGGTATTTGCTTTTCTCTTCCTGACTTACTTCACACTGTATGACAGACTCTATGTCCATCCACCTCACTACAAATGACTCAATTTCATTTTATTATGGCTGAATAATATTCCATCGTATATATGTGCCACATCTTCCTTATCCATTCATCTGTTGATAGACACTTAGGTTGCTTTCATGTCCTGACTATCGGAAATAGTGCTGCAATGAACATTGTGGTACATGATTCTTTTTGAATTACGGTTTTCTCAGAGTATATGCCCAGTAGTGGGATTGATGGGTCCTATGGTAGTTCTATTTTTAGTTTTGAAAGGAATCTCCACACTGTTCTCCATACTGGTTGTATCAGTTTACATTCCCACACACAGTGCAGGAGGGTTCCCTTTTCTCCACACCCTCTGCAGCATTTATTGTTTGTAGATATTTTGATGATGGCCAATCTGAATGGTGTGAAGTGATACCTCATTGTAGTTTTGATTTTCATTTCTCTAATGATTAGTGATGTTGAGCATCCTTTCAGGTGTTTGTTGGCAATCTGTACATCTTCTTTGGAGAAATGTCTATGTAGGTCTTCTGCCATTTTTGGATTAGGTTGCTTGTTTTTTTGTTATTGAGCTGTATGAGCTGCTTGTATATTTTGCAGATTAATCCTTTGTCAGTTGTTTCATTTGCAAATATTTTCTCCCATACTGAGTGTTATCTTTTCATATTGAGTATGGTTTCCTTTGATGTGCAAAGCTTTTAAGTTTCATTAGGTCCCATTTGTTTATTTCTGTTTTTATATCTATTTCTCTAGGAGGTGGGTCAAAAAGGATCTTTCTGTGATTTATGTCAGAGTGTTCGGCCTATGTTTTCCTCTAAGAGTTTTATAGTGTCTGCCCTTACATTTAGGTCTTTAATCCATTTTGAGTTTATTTTTGTGTATGGTGTTAAGGAGTGTTTTAATTTCATTCTTTTATATGTAGCTGTCCAGTGTTCCCAGCACCACTTATTGAAAAGGCTGTCTTTTCTCCATTGTATATTGCCTTCTTTATCAAAAATAAGTTGACCATATGTGCATGGGTTTATCTCTGGGCTTTCTATCCTGTTTCACTGATCTATATTTCTGTTTTCTTGCCAGTACCATACTGTCTTGATTACTGTAGCTTCATAGTATAGTCTGAAGTTCCAGAGCGTGATTCCTCCAGCTCAAATTTTTTCCCTCAAGATTGCTTTGGCTATTCAGCATCTTTTGTATTTCCATACAAATTGTGCAATTTTTTCTTCTACTTCTGAGAAAAATGCCATTGGTAGTTTGATAGGGATTGCATTGAATATGTAGATTGCTTTGGGTAGTATAGTCATTTTCACAATCTTGAATCTTCCAATCCAAGAACATGGTATATCTCTCCATCTGTTTGTATCATCTTAATTTATTTCACCAGGATCTTAGAGTTTTCTGCAGACAGATCTTTTGTCTCCTAGGTAGGTTTATTCCTAGGTATTTTATTCTTTTTGTTTCAATGGTAAATTGGAGGGTTTCCTTAAATTCTCTTTCAGATTTTTCATCATAAGTGTATAGGAATGCAAAAGATTTCTGTGCATTAATTTTGTGTCCTGCTACTTTCCCAAATTTATTTATTAGCTCTAGTAGTTTTCTGGTAGCTTCTTGAGGTTTCTCAATGTATAGTATCATGTCATCTACAAGCAGTGACAGTTTTACTTCTTCTTCTCCTATTTGGATTCCTTTTTATGTCTTTTTCATCTCTGAATGCTGAGGCTAAAACTTCCAAAGCTATGTTGAATAATAGCGGTGAGAGTGGGCAACCTTGTCTGGTTCCTGATCTTAGTGGAAATGGTTTCAGTTTTTCACCATTAAGAACAATGTTGGCTGTAGGTTTGTCATATGTGGCCTTTATTATGTTGAGGTAAGTTCCCTCTATGCCTACTTTCTGGAGGGTTTTTATTATAAATGGGTGTTGAATTTCGCTGAAAGCTTTTTCTGCATCTGTTGAGATGCTCATATGGTTTTCATCCTTCAATTTTTTAAAACGGTGTATCACATTGATTGATTTGCATATATTGAAGAATCCTTGCATTCCTGGGATAAACCCCACTTCATCATGATGTATGATCCCTTTAATGTGCTGCTGGACTGTGAGAATTTTTGCATCTATATTCATTAGTGATATTGGCCTATGGTTTTCTTTTTTTTGTAACGTGCTTGTCTGGTTTTGGTATCAGTGACAGTGGCCTCGTAGAATGAGTTTGGGAGTGTTCCTCCCTCTGCTATATTTTGGAAGAGTCTGAGAAGGATAGGTGTCAGCTCTTCTCTAAATGTTTGACAGAATTCTCCTGGGAATCCATCTTGTCCTGGGGTTTTGTTTGTTGCAAGATTTTTTTTTTTTTTTTTTTTGCGGTACACGGGCCTCTCACTGTTGTGGCCTCTCCCGTTGTGAAGCACAGGCTCCAGACGCGCAGGCTCAGTGGCCATGGCTCACGGGCCTAGCCGCTCCGCGGCATGTGGGATCTTCCTGAACCGGAGCACGAACCCTTGTCTTCTGCATCGGCAGGCAGACTCTCAACCACTGCGCCACCAGGGAAGCCCATGTACTCTAACATTTTTAAAACGTTCTGTCCATATCATTATCAGCTCTTTACATACCCATGTCTCTATCTCTTCAACAAACAGAAACAGCAAGCTTTAGATTTTCTTGAGGGTAAGAACTTTCTCTTATTAACATCATAAATTACTGCACTATCTCACACAATAACTTAGAAATTAAGTGCTATGCAAAATTTTGTTGGTTCTTAAATTGATCTAGAATAGCAAAAAAATGGAAAGAGTTTTGATTTATTTAACTCTAAGCATAACCTATATGGTTATTTGTAACATTTTCTAGGCAATTAATATTTTCAGGTATTTTATTAACCACCTACATATCTAGTCTAATTTTTCCTCACAATTCTGTTTTAAATGATAGTATAAAGTTTCTAAAGTATTAAGAATATTTACACTAAAATATTATAATCAATGTTTTGCAGATGAGGAAATGTAGACACAAAAATATTATGAATGGTTGTTTTGTACATCTACTATTGCATTTGGGATTTTAATGTAGGCAGTTTGACTCTATAGCTCATTCATAAAAAAAATCATAATATACCTCTGGATTGGATACTAATTCCTAGGTTGATTACTTAAAAACAGGGTATAAATAAAGTTAAATATCAATCTATTTATAACTACATATGCAAATATTCTAAGTGAAGTACAAAAATACAATAAAATGTCATATTATTAATTTATCATACTACTCTTTATTGCAACATTTTAACCATCATTAATATTTAGAAATTTATAAATATAATTTAAACAATCAGTATACAGTGTCTATAGTGTAAAAAAGAAAATTGATAATGTTGTTAGTAAAAATTGACTTATAGCTGCAAAATTTCTACTTCTATTCAATTATCCAATCCTCTCCAATTATATTTATGATTCCTTTTAGTCATTTCAAAAGACTCTGTTCACAATCTTCTATATGTTTCCTTTGTAGAATTCTTTATCATAAGCTATTTGAATGGGCACCCTGATCTGCCATTGCTACCAGTACTTGCTAAGATAAAATGCAAAGAGCTCCATGTCTCATAAGACCCTTCATTAAAAATTACCTATGCCACCTGTGCCTTCAGCCTTTCTCTTGATAGAAACCGAAATCTGTTCCTGCTGTCCAGTTGGAGAAGAATAGCATGTTCTCTCTTCCCCTTTTAATGTTTTTAGATTTATCAACCTCCCTTTTCTTCCTCAATCAACAAGTATCTCATCCTCTAGAGTCATAACCAGTCACCATCTTTTAGAAGATCACAAAGAAGTATCCTTCATATCACAGATATTGATGTGTGAAAACAATTTGGATTATAAAATGTCTTGACTTGTAAACATAACATAACTTCTAAACGAGTAACTTTGCTAATCAACGTGAAACTAATGTATCTCATCAACTGATAATGAATGTTGGAATCACTGTTATGTAGGTACAATTTGGCTTTGAGTGGAGCATTCTTCTGTCATGACACTAGGAGGCAACCAGTGCTCTGAATATGTCACATTAAGGCAAGGAGTAGAGAAGGACAAAAAGTTGAGAACCATATCAGATAAACTACAAATATATCTATAACATCATATATATATATACTATTATATAAAATATATCATGTAATGAAGTAATATATTTATAAGATGTGTATCTTAGATTTTATCTAATAGTCAGTTTTAGAGTTGCAAGGGTAAATATATTTTTAAGGATACAGTAGGAATTAGCCTGGAGTAGAGATTTTAATTTAGACAACCAGTTTATTGGCATTTCCACTTCATCACAATGCTTTTAAAATTTATCTTAATTTCTTGCTTATTCTATAGATTCATTGAGAATCTGTAATTGATCAACTAAGCAGTTATTTCTATTTTAAAGGCTCAGTGGTGATATGACTAAGATATCACAGGTCATTTGCAATTTTTTAAAGATAATCCATTTAAAAAGAAGTCCAAGAAGTCCTACAGGTGATTTTCTTAGATACTGTTTTCACTTTCACAGTGTGGTGATTTTTCTTGCTCCTGCAGTTAGAAAAACCCTAAAATGCAACTTCCCTAATATAACATAAAAATAATTGCCATGAACCTTAGCACATAATTGGTAACATATTTTGTAAATAAAACTATATTGGATCTGTATATTAATAGTCAATTCAAATTTAGTAAGATCTACATATTTTATAATTGTTACTTTCCATGTTTTTATATGTTTATTTCAACTTGGTAATAATAGCAAAAAAATCCAGCTTAAAATGCATGTATTCTCCTTGCTACCTTGCTACTTTTATCTATCATCAATCTATCTCTCTGTCTATCTACCTGCTTTTTATTTATTGAGGATCCCAATTCTAGGATGTCAGAGTTGAAAAAGAGACTGGATACAGGGTAAAGGTTACTTCTCAAGCAAAGTCTCAGAAGACGCAGTGATAAGACCAAGATCACAGGTACTCAAGGCTTTTTTTTGGAGTGAATATGTGAATTCTTTAGAGGCAAATGGAACGATGGATGTACAAATTTATATTTTCCACCCCAGTGGAGGAAAACTAATGATCTTTTTATATTTGTGAAGTGAACTTGCTGAGATTGAGGCTGGAGGAATGAATAGAGAGGCAGAGGTTTCAAACTAAAAAACATGAGATGCTGTCATAGTAGTGCCATATATAAGTGAGGGATTAATATTAGTGTGATTGCTAAAATAAATATTTTGAAAATGTTTTACATAGTGCGCCTTTGAGAACTTAAAATGTCATGCCCCCAATATCTCTAACACAATTTTCAACCTGAATGAAAGGCAATGAATCTGAGTGGAACAAGGCTTCATTTCAATCTTAAGTTGCTTAAGTATTAAGAATATCTTGGAAACATTTAGGGCAAAGAACAACAGAAAAGAGTCTCGAATAACAAGAAGAAAATATATAAAAATTAACAGTCATGAGGGTGCAAATATTGGGTAATACCATCCTCTTAGACTACTTGTCATGTATAATTCCTCTTAAGTATCAATGACATTAGACGTAAACCTATATGATTAAGAAAGTGCTGATATTATGTAAATCATAAATAAAGCCACGCTGAAAGACGTGAAAATAGTACAGAGGACATCCAGTCATTTTATTTATAATAAAAAGTGGTATTTGAGCTGAGTAAAGGATAGTTAAGAGGCCAGTAGAGCCCCCACTATGCTACAAGCTCCAAGAGTAAAAGATGCCCTGACCTTGTCAACAAGTATATCCCAGCCCATAAGGTCTAGCACATAGTAGGTTTCAATGAATATTTACCTAATGAGTGCAGAAATGTTATTTTTCCCTAGGCATTTTCATAGCTAATATTTCATAAGTTTAAATGCTGTTCATTCATTAAAGTTTATTATGTTACTGAGGCGTACTCATTGATTGATATTGTAAGCTTTCAGAAAAGGGACCCATGGGAAACATCTAAAGCGTTTTGATTCAATGATTTCTGTTTTTTGTTAGCAAGTATAGCCATCTGGGACATCAACATTTTGGGCCATAATGCTCTTGAACAGATACATGTATGGAATATAGTCCTAAGAAGCAGCACGGACTAGATACTGAATTAGGATTTTGTTGCAGGAGAGCTGTCAAAATGGCAGTACTTCAAGGAGTGACAAAGTACACATGGCAGTTCCCATTAATCTGCCATATCTGATGCCAGACCATGTGGCTGGAGGATGGATACCTGCTGACAGAATATTTCTTAGCTCCAAAACAATTGAAGGTTTTTACTTGTTTAACTGAGAGGCTCAGAAAAGTTTGGGATATGTGGATTGAAGGGAGTCTTCACATTATTACCTTAAACCAGGACTTAATGAAGATGCTTCATCCATTATCAATCCTTTGTTAATGCTAAATATTATGTTATGAAGCATTGTTATTAGGATTTAGGGGGATATGCACAAAATTGTTGTAAAACAAAAAATAGTCTGAACACTATATAGCAGTATTTGTGTCCCTTTTTTTAAACCATTTTTTTAAGCATCGTGTCATTGTTAACTCATTTGTACTCATTGTAATAGCACTAGTCATAATGAATTCATTTGGAATTAATGTGGATGTCACGCATACTTTCATAAGAATTCTACAGCAATTCAATTTTAATTTAATGTACTATTCAAATAAAGTGTAAATGTTTTAAGTCATTTAATAATGTCATTATAGGGAGCTGTAAAGATCATAACAGTATAGATTTTCTCCAGAGAGATGTGATAATCTTAGAAGTGGCATTTCTCAGCTTCCATAAGCAGTCTAATGGCTATGATCATAGGTGACTAATAGCTCTCTCAATGATGTGTGGTGTCCTCCACTGGGATATGGCTCAGTTATTCAGCAGGAGAATTACACCAGGTTAAGGATACAGTATCAGAGTGAACTGTTATTTATGTGGTCTTCTGAGTGGTTTACTTTTATTTATGTGATTTACTTTACAGGTATAAGCTATATAAATTCACTTGTTATTAGCAATACAATAGTCCAATAATCAACATCTTTAACATTTTGTTGAAGTAAAAGAAACAAATACAGAAGTCACTACTGTTTAAGTGAAGCTAATAATTTTCATCTATTTACTTATCTCTTAATTTGAGTGGATATTAATGTTTAGAAGGACAAGCTATTATTTAGAAGAGAAAAAGATAATAAGATTAGTTAGTAAACATAAAATGGTTTAAGTTAGTAAATTTAGGAAATATTATAATGATTTTCTTTATTGGAGTGTAATTGCTTTACAATGTTGTGTTAGTTTCTGCTGTACAATGAAGTGAATCAGCTATATGTATGCCTATATCCTCTCCCTCTTGGACTTCCCTCCCCCCATCCCACCCATCTAGGTCGTCACAGAGCACTGAGCTGAGCTCCCTGTGCTATACAGCAGGTTCCCACTAGCTATCTATTTTACACGTGGTAGTGTATTTATGTCAAACCTAATCTCCCAATTTGTCCCATCCTCCCCTTCCCCTTCTGTGTCCACATGTCTGTTCTATATGTCCATGTCTCTATTCCTGCCTTGGAAATAGGTTCATCTGTACCATTTTTCTAGACTCCACATATATGCATTAATATATGATATTTGTTTTTCTCTTTCTGGCTTACTTCACTCTGTATGGGGGACAGATAGATTATAAAGAGGGAGAGAGAGGATAGAGAGAATATAAGAATCCAGTTTACGTACAGAATGTTTTGTACTCTATGAGCTATGTGAGTGAGGTACCTAGAAAGATGCAAGAGTTTGGAGAGAGAGAGTTAACTTTTCAGTAAAGGTTAAATAGCTGATGAACCATTACCAGTTGCTCAAGTGCCAAAGTCCTCACCTTATGATAATGTTATCATGGTGATAAAAATCACATGCAAATGAAGAAAATAGTGTTTAGAAGCAATGTCTCATCCCTAGTCTAACTAGTGTCAACTCCCATGATGGGAATTAGAAAAGGTTTGTGTAACAAACGATGAAATACAAGACTAGGCATTCAAGAGATTTTGGAGGTACAATGCATCCCTATTGCTCTTCCCAATGTTTTATTCACACCCAGTGTCAATAAATTAGTAATCTGCATATGCGTATGGTTTCACATATTTTTCCCAGTAACAATGTAATATGAGAATTTGAATTTAAATATTTCAATTTGGTGATAAAGTGTGCTTATGAGAATGTGCTATAGGAGTTTAAAAATGAAAATTTGTATAAAATAGGTCTACAAAATTCACACAGAGTACAATGGAACTCAACATATAATAATGCTAAATTCCATAAATAAAGGAAATGCTACTAATAATCCAATAAGCTCCTTTCTCCAACTTTTCCATGAAGAGACTCTAATGATAGAAAGTGGGATATCTGATGGCAAGAGCACAAAGCATCTGTCAAAATGCACAGAACACAATTGAAGGATCTAAAATTCATATAAATCTTGTCTCTACTATATATATCCATATTAATTTTAAAATAACATCTGGGGGGAATCTTGCTGGTTGCTCATGGGAAAAATTCTGATAACTGCAATTTCTTACTGAAAAATCAACTCACATAGATAGAATAACATGGCAAATTTTAAGGGTCTTATTTATTACTGGTCAGTCTTAAAATAGTTAGCAAATGTCTTTTTTTATGAAGAGAAATGATTTCACATTGTTACTATTAGTAAATTACCCTACTGCAAATTTTACCTAAGTTATTGGAATAGTGTTCTAACAAAAAATTCAAGCAAATCTCAAAATTTTCACTTAATAATATTGTCAATGTCATGAAAAATGTAAAAATTTTGTCTTGAAGTTGTAACAGGTGAGTGATTAAATATCACCTTAATGAACTATAAACCATTTTTCATATTATTACGGAAAACAGTGAATTCACCCTTTTTTCCATGTTTGGAATCTTTATTATGATATTTTCATTTCTTCATGAAAAAGAAAAAAAAAAACAACTCAACCTTAAGCTTGAAAATCTTAACCATAATTACCATTCCCATGCCCAGCAAAAGTCTACAACTGGATAGAGATGGAAATGTTCAAAGTTACACCCAGTTGGATACCAAATCTGTATTTTTAAAATAAGTATTTAAATGGCAAAACCCAAATTTGTTTCTAGTTTATTACATTTACATCATGATCAATACTTGATAAACAACGCAAGCATACCCTTTGAAATGACAGCAACTGACAGTGCTTTCCTGAGCTCATTGCTTGGATTTTATGTTGTATAGGTTGATTTTTAAGTGTGATTGATCAAAATTTCTTTCCTTAACTTCCACTTCCAGAATATGGAGTAAACATATATCTCATATCCCTTTAAGTACAAATAAAATCTGTTGACATTATATATAAAACAAACATAAGACTTTGAGAGGTGGCGAGCAGAAGGCAGACTCAAGGAAAGACATAGCAGTGACTTCTCTGGGTTTTCTTTGTGCCTCATGTATCTCAGAGATGGAACAGAAGCAGCTGGCAACAGAAACACAACAGTGCCAACAAAATAACTCCAATAAAACTTGCTCACTCTAGAAACAACCCAGACTTCTTCAATAGTAGTGGTTAAATAAACTGAAATACAAATCACATCATGAATTGGAACTCAGAAGTAAAAAGGAATAAGTTATTGATTCATCCAACAATCTGGATGGATCTCTAGAGATTTATGCTGAGTGGAAAATCCAATCCCAAAAGGTCACTTATTTTTTGATTCTGTTTGTGTAACATTCTTGAAATGAAAAAATTATAGAAATGGTTATCAGAGATTAAGGTTGGGGACCAGAATGAAGCTTCTGTGTGTGTAGGTGAGTTTGTGTGTGTGTGTGGGTCTGGGTATGTCTGTGTGTGTGTGGCCATAAAGGTGCAACGTGAGGGATCCTTGTGGTAATGAAAATATTCAATTTCACTATATCAATGTCAATATCCTGGTTTTGACATTATACTATAGTTTGGCAAGATGATTCCATTGGACGAAACTGGGTAAAGGGTTCATGTAACATCTACTACTGCTTTTAACAACTGCATGTAAAAGTTTAATTACCTCAAAATTAAAATCTTAATTAAAAGATTATCTTTTTTTACTTCTCATATTGATTGATCCTGTCTACTGTTGATTCATTTGTAATATCTAGGATTTGCAAGTTGCTTCCTATCTAAAGGCTCAGGGAAAACATGATATCTATGACAAAAATGGATGATTTCAAGTTATTCTGAATGTCTTAATATATTTTATAATTTGCCTTTTTTCATGCTCATATTTCAAACTTTCTACTTTTAGTCACCAAAATCCTGAGAAAAATATAAATTTAATTATTAATATTCTTTAAAAGTTAAAAAAGTTAACACTAAAATCAACACATATTATTATATTATGGAATAGAATCAGGAATTCTACAGCTGCAATTTTATTAGATCTAAAATAGCTGAAATACATTGTTGATTTGTGTGAAAATATTGTGTGTGTGTATAAGGGAGTGAGAGAATGAATTAGTAGAGGGAAAAAATATATGGATTTATATGGTGTCCAGCCCTCCTTAAAAAAAATAAAGTTTTTGTTCTTAAGAGTGTATTTGTGATTTGGGGCATGCTGACTACCAGAAGAGAAACTAGATATTCCATCCTGTTTTGGTTGAACTAGGACTTTCTATGGGGCCTCTGGCATTAGCACCCTTATGTCAGCAGTTGCAACACTCGTGCCATCAGAGATCCAAATTACAGAAATATACTAACTTTTCGAGCACTACACCTCATAAAAACTACTCATAAAAATTGTTTTTTCTGTCAACCCAATGCACATTAACTGATTCTGCATTGATTGTGATTGATGAAATCTTATGATAGTATAGAATTCGGACACTTTCTTCCTCGAAACTCTAAGTATCAATAATATTGTTGCTCCTCAGGAAGATAATCCATGTTTATCTTGTGGTTATGATTATCCCATGACTCAGAAACTTGTAGCTCCCTAAGGCACAGGTAACTCCATTTAAGAACAGGGGAAATGTTTTGAGTTCTATTTCTGCTAGTGGTAATGAATTTAGCTTGATTCCTTCTCTACCAGGCTACCTTGGTAATTTTTATAATGAATGTGTTTACAATAATTGTGCAACCAGAACAAACCTGGCTAAACCATAGAATGTTATAATTTATACTACTAAATTCATTATGTAATTAAACCACAGTGATGAGTAGCCCATACGTGACAAGTTGGTTTCTTTTCCATGGCTTTATTGATGCCTCCTACATTGCTACATAACTAGATGCTTCTTCAGGAAATGGCAAAGCAAAATAATGACTAGGATAACTGCATATGTTTGAAGATGTTGTGTTCAGCAACAATCTGCACAAAGTTGATCTATTAAGAAGTATGAAATCCAGGTTTCTCTCTATTCTCCAAATAATGAATTCTGGCAGTACTATATTAGCTCTTAAGGAAGCAGCACTTCATCTAATTGTCTTCCCAGAGAGTTCACCTTTTTCTAATTGGCACAAAAGTCCATTCTGTGTTATCCTTGTGTCTCAGTGATGACCAATAACATTTATTTAACAAATATTCACTGGGTCCCAACATCATATCATTACCTTGGCATACATTGAGAGTATAAAAATAAATGATACGTGATCTCAGTATGTCATCAAGTAATTCAAAATTAAATGTAAATGCTGATATATACATAGACATAACTATGTTATCAGTGTACAGAGGAAGAAAAAGAGAAAATCTGATATGCCTCTGGGCTCTTAAGTTTTCATAGAAAATAAATATTTTGATTGCATGTATCTCCTAGTATACAAAATTATTCTTAATTTTTCTCCTTTTTAATAAACTTTTCTTATTTTTTGCTATAATATTTTTTCTCTTTGGTTTTATACAACTAAAAATGACATTATTATAGCTATTAGGGCTGATAATTATAAAAATGGTAACAATATTTAAGCATTTTTAGTATTAGAGTATAGAAAGTATTTCATATCCATTATTCCACCTGATCCTTACAAGAACTCTGCAATAATGAGAGTGTATGATGGTTAATTTTATGTGTCAAATTGACTGGGTCATAAGATGCTCAAATATTTGGTTAAACATTATTTCTCAGTGTGTCTTTGAGGGTGTTTCTGTATGAGATTAGCATTGAATTGGTGGGATAAGTAAAGCAGATTTCCCTCCCCAACGTGGGTAGGCATCATCCTGTCCACTGAAGGCTGAAACAGAACAAAAAGGAGGAAGAAAGGGGAATTCACTTTCTTTGCCTTACTAGTGAGCTGGGATATTGGTCTTCTCCTATCCTTGGATTGGAATTTATATACCATCAGCCCTCTGATTCTCAGTCCTTTGGACTTGGACTAGAACTTATACCACTGGTTCTTCTGGTTCTAAGGCCTTCAGATTCAGATTGTAACTACATCACCAATTTTCCTAGTCATCAGCTTATAGATGGCAGATTGTGGAACTTCTCAGCCTCCATAATCGTGTAAGCCAATTCCTCACAGGAAAACCTATTTTCACACATATATATTACATATAATATATTTTATTACTCTAAAATATTAATATAAATGTATATATATATATATATGTATGTATTTATTTATTTCCTATTAGTTCTTGTTGTCTGGAGAACCCTGACAAATACAGAGTGTAAATGTTATTGGAAAATTCACTCATATGAATAATGACTCCTTTTAAAATCAGTTGATGTAAATAAGCAGTAGGAGAATATCAGTTGCCTTTTAATATGCAAAACTTAGATCTAATGAAGTTAAAAAACAAGTTAAATAGAATATACATAGTATTTTCTCACATAAGTCATGCAATAGCCATGGATAACTAATCTAGCAATAAAATATGTGAGAGTTTTTATTTTTAGAAAAATCTTTACAGAAAACAGTTAATTAGCCATATTTGATTGGTAGCTTTCTTTATTCTTCTCTGGGTAATTCAACATTTTTGTGCAGAGTTTAAATGTCATAATTCAAAATTTTGAAGAATTTGGAATAAAGCTCTGGAATAAATGTGATACATTTTGAAAATTACAAATATTGTATCTTAAACTAATATCTAGTTACAGGCTGGATTATGTTTATTAATAAAATAGTCTATTTACAGTTTCTGATAAAACTTATTTTTAATAGTCTTTGCACTTTCAGGCTGTCATGGAATGGATCACTGGTACTTGAAAAATAGAAACCATGTGTAAGTAGCCTGTATAACACATACAATGGAAATTTCATTAAAAAGATGGCTGACTAGCTTATTTTTCAACATCTCCACTTTCAAAATAGATTTCTATGTCCTTATTCACATTTTAAATGGAAATTCTGCTCATATTCATCTCTGAAAGAGACAAACACTTACTGAGCCATTAGTGTATACTGCACTTGTAATAGAGAGGCAAAAGCCAACAGCACTGTTTTCAGCATTTTAGCCTCCACACAAATCATTATTAAATACAAGCTTCACTGTTAAGAGCCTTGCCACACATTTAAAATGCATAATTCCATTTTGAAGTGGCCCAATTAAGCCAGATTCAATTATAAAATTACTATAACGTGTCTTTATAAAGTTTCAAGAAAACAATGAACCAGAAAGTGTTTGCTCATTTACTTTTAAGAAACTGGTTAAAGTTAATTTTCCTTGCAGTGAAAGAGTGTCAGAATTAGGGGCAGGAGAGGAAATACAAACTCTCACTGAGAAAGAGAAAAATATATATATAGATAGATAGATAAATTTTTTAAAGACCAAGAGCTAAACTCTCTTCACACAATAGGAATGCTCATACCTAAAACAATTACTTAACGCAAAGACTACTGGTAAGATTTGTTTTAGAAAGAAACAGATTGCTTTGGCTATTTGGAGTCTTTTGTGTTTCCATATAAACTGAGTGAAGAAAGTCAGACAAAGAAAGACATACCATATGATGTCACTTAAATGTGGAATTTAAAAAAATGGTACATATCAACTTATTTTTAAAACAGAAATAGAGTAACAGATGTAGAAAACAAACTTATGGTTACTGGGGGAAAAGGGAAAGGAGGGATAAATTGGGAAATTGGGATTGACATATACACACTACAATATATAAAATAGATAATTAATAAGGACCTAGTATAAAGCACAGGGAACTCTACTCAATACTCTGTAATGGTCTATATGGGAAAAGAATCTAAAAAAGAGTGGATATATGTATAACTGATTCACTTTGCTCTACATCTGAAACTAACACAACATTGTAAATCAACTATACCCCAATAAAAATTTTAAAAAATTTTAACTTAACCCAATGCTTCTTTGGTGTGTACCCTGACACCTAAATAACATTTGAGCATCTGACTATCCAAGTAGAAACTCGAAAAGTGGCAATGTTAGCTGACTGCCTTTCTAATAACTTCTGCCTTCCAGCAATCAATACACTGATCCACCACGACCCCTAGTAAGCAACCATAAAGGTAATAATGGTCAAAGAAAATAAAATGTTAACACCTCCATGCCACTGTACTATATCACAATCATGTCAAAGGCAACTGCATAATCATTTCAAATGTGTCCCCTAAGATATTAATGCACATGTCTACCACTATGCTGATTAGTACTAGTGCTGTTTCAAAATACATTTGTCATATTACCAAGTCTCTTATGAGACACTTATTTCCTAAATAACTTCAAGCCCATTGTCCTACATCATTAATTTTCCTGGCGAGGTTAGTAATAAAGTCTAAAAACAGACTGAGGAAGATGTCATCTTAGAAATATAAAATTTTAGCAGATGAAAGTACATAAGATAAAGAAGCTTTTTTTCTCTCTCAAAATTTTGATCATTTATTATTTTGAGCCAAAAGTTTAATTGTTTGTCTCAAAGCCAAAGCATACATACATGGAATAAATGTCCTATACACAGCTTACTAGGCTTCAAATGTAGCTATACATGGCTGAGAGTCAAAATGATAGAAAGGACCATTTTCTCTAACTCTGTGAAAGATACCTAGAACTTTGAAGTGTTTGGCTTAAGGAGTCTTAAGAAGTGGTCCTGCAATTTATAATTATATTTAAAAGGCATTTTAAAGCTGAAGATGATTCACGCACAAACACGTAAATGCTGTTGAACAGCATACAAATATGTATAGTTAGATAGTGAGAAAAGCAACTAATGTTCATTTAAAACTTACACTTTACCAGATGCTTCACTTGTATTATCTTATTTAATCTGTACAAGTTACTGATAGGAAACTGAGAAACTCAGATGTAATACAGAGGTAGTAAAGGTTGGATATGGATTGAAAGCAGAGTTTGTCTGACTCTAAAATCGTATTTGTACTATGCCTTATTCTCTTTCACAAATTTTTCAGTCAGTACTAATAAAATAAAAAGTTAGCCAAGTGGCTAAAACAACATGCAGATTTTAAAACACAATTCTGTGATTCCTCCTCCTCCATTAGAATAACTTGTTTGTGGGGAAAAACAGTGGGAGATATTGCTGTAAAGTCAGTTTGAGACCAGATAACAAAGGACCTTGGATGTTTGGGTAATATGTCTGTACTCTGGTCTTTAAATGTTTGGTTTTTTTTTTTCCCCATCACAGATATATATGAAGTCACTTATTTTGATTTAATTATACAATCATGAACCCTAGCTAAAAACTACTAAATCAGAATCTCTAGTACAAATGCCTTAGTTTACAAATTATGGTGAAAAAAAAAAGCAGTGATTTTCTGGACAGGTAGGATTATACAAGTCATTAAAAATATGATATGACAGGGGCTTCACTGGTGGCGCAGTGGTTGAGAGTACGCCTGCCGATGCAGGGGACGCGGGTTCGTGCCCCTGTACAGGAAGATCCCACATGCCGCGGAGCGGCTGGGCCCATGAGCCATGGCCGCTGAGCCTGTGCCTCTGGAGCCTGTGCTCCGCAACGGGAGAGGCCACAACAGTGAGAGGCCCGCGTACCGCAAAAAAAAAAAAAAAAAAAAAAAAAAAAAAAAAAAAAAATATATATATATATATATATATATATATATATATATATGATATGACCAAGGGATTGACATGATAAAGGAGTAAAGGGCTTGGAGAAGATAACCTGGTGGTAACTGCCCAAAATGCCTTGAAGTGGAAAAGAGACTGGAATCAGAGACTGGTCTGCAATCAGCCATAAAGTCATGGGGCCTTGACTATAATTTGCCTATGAAAATATAAAAGACATTTTTAGAGTTTTCATTTATACATGCTGTACTTGCTTTCAGATCCCCAAAGGTGATAGGATAGGGAAGTTATAGTCAAACACAAATAATTTATTCCAGGACTGAATATTCTTTCTGAATCAATTCCGGTGAACCATCCTAAACCATTGAGAAGGAGATCTAAAAATTACTTTCACTTTTCTTCCTTGAGCAAATATAATGTGCTAATCAGCCTTTTTCCTATTTTCCCACATCTGGAACACCTCCATTTCCCTTTATTTCTCTTATAGTATTTATATCAATCTCATTCATTCATTGTCTTTATTAAGCATCTAGTCTGTATCAAATATCATGGGTAGAAATGCAAATAAAATGTAAACCGAGCTTCCAGAAGTTTGTAAACTAGTAAAAAAATGTTATTTTTAAATCAAGTGTCATTAATGCTAAGATGGAAATTTGGACAAGGTGTAGTGAAAAGTCTAAGGAGGGAGGGCTAAATTCTATCATTATGGCCACAAAAAGCACCACAGAAAGATGTATGCTGGAGTTAAACACTGAAATTTGAGAGATGCTTTATATGAAAACGGGGATATGGGTATACTCTTGCCTAATAAAATAGTATGAAAGATCACAAGGCTATACAACAGGATGATTCAGAAGTTATGAATACATGTCAAAGATTGGGGTATGACTTGCAACGGGCATGGAGCGGGGTGGTGATATGTAGCAAGATATATAATTAAAGAAATAGGTACACATACTAGTCCCTGAATTACACATTGGACTAAGGAATTGATGCTAATCCTGTAAGCAATGGGGAACAAAGATATGACTTAGATTTAGATTTTTGGTCTGGTGACAATCAGTTAGCATACTTGAAATACTCCAAATGAGGTTCGTCAAACAAGCACTGTCAGTAGCAGTGATGATATTGAGAGCCCCTATTTCCAAATCTTCACTCTCTAAGGTAATCATTCAGTTTACAATGATATCTGCCTTAGACTATAAGAGGCCAATATCTAACTTACATTTTATTTATCTTTCATCAATCTCACTTCAATTTAATTTTCAGGGAATAACATTGGCCCAATTTATTTACTGGGCAGGTTTGTCCATTTTCTCATCATATATTACCTTTTTGATCAGTATAGTATAAACAATTCTCAATATTATTTTTGACTAGTCCAATCTTTTCTGGTTTGCACTCACCCTTCAGAAAGGCACACTTTGTGATATCTTATCTTGAAAGAAGACATGCAAATCAAATGCAATTGTCCTCAAAGTCAAAGTGTCCTTTTTTAACTTCACCCTGAGTCAGCATGCACATAGGATCAGTAGGGAAGAACAATGAGTTGTTTAGGTGGCAGCTTGGATACCCCTGAGAATGGCATTATCAAAATCATAGCCCTTCCAACCTATCGGAATTTAGACACAGGGCGAAGGGCAATGAAATATGTCTTCACTGGTCTGCTCTAATGTTTAGCAAATATATGTCATCAAGGAAATCTTTCACTGAAATTCCTTAAACGATTGGGTTAGACTTATATATTGTTATACATATTGATAACTAAAAAGCTACATCTGATCATGAATCTCACCTACAAAGTAAACATTAAATATCTGTTGAATGCATTCTAGTAATTTAGTTAAGTAACTAACTTTGAAAATTCCTTATAAAGAGAAAGTGCAAAGTAATGTTGATATTCCAGAACAGTAATCACATCCCCTTTGGTGTTATACTTTGTCTTCTGTGGAGGTTAATAGTGATTACTAACTTGCTATCTGTTGAAGAGAGTCTTTTCTTTTTCATTTATTTTTGAGCAGTCGGTTCATTTTATAACTAATTTTGCATAACTGTATTAACTGCTACTGTTTTGAAATGGAATCAATTTATAACTAATTGCTAAAATTCTCAATTCTCCTTTTGCCTAATAAAAGGAATTTTACTATGCATAAAGTTATTTAATAAACTACTAAATGTGGGGGAAAAATGCACCAAAACATTTCTTGAAAACTCTGTTGCATACATTTATATTGTATAATTAGTACTTGGTATAATTAATATCATCCTGCATACACTTATCTTTTCAGCATAGAAAAGGTATTATCTCTCACTAGGATGTATTTTCTGCCTGTGGCAGTGAATTAAGGGAAGATTTAAGGAAAAACACATACAAAAACAGAATAGTTTTCAGTGTGATTCTTTGCATTTATGGTGTAGTTCAAAATGATTGACAAGTACTCTTGTATTAGGCTCTCATACTGACAGTGGTAGAGCACAGATATTAGATATATTTTGAAACAGGGAAACTTTGGTTTATGGACAGTACACAACTGAGAACATATCAAAAACTGAATACCTCTAAAACCTTTATTTTGAGCTTCCTAAAATAGAATATTTTTTCAGAGGCTAGACCACACTGTGCTCTGAATTTGAAACACTTAAGAAGGGTCCAGAAAACTGCATTAAATTTCTGTTACTGGATTGCCGGGAAGATGATTTTCTTTTACCATCCTGCACTTCTGTCTTGTACTTTCCTATACAACAGCCTCCATACTGAGATTTCTTCTCTTATTTTAGAAAAACAAGTGACAAAACAGAGAACCAAGCTATTTTTAAAAATCAATTCTTTCTGGAAGAAATGTATTTTTATTTAGTACTTCAGATAAGATGATCAAAAGTTTGAAGTCATCTGGCTTTCTTATCATGTATTAAACCCTTAAGAAAAAGTGAGAGCAGATGTCTGTGTGCCATCTTTTGCTTTCAAACAGATGAATTTTTTGTTACTGTTGTGTTCAGCTTGTTAGCTGGTGAATTCCTCAGTTATTCTGCAAGCTATACTTTATCTCAGATATGGATAGATAGTAATTTAATTAAATAAATCTATTAATTACTATACCAAATTATTTTTATTCTTTTTATTAAACAGAAATTAGTAATTTTACTTGATAGGAAAGGTACTTCCATAATACTTTTAATGAATCAAATTGAAAATTGATAATTTTGCCATTGGTTGACATTGCTGGATGTGTTTCTCTTTTTTCTGCCCATATTAATTGAGCTGCATAAAGAACAATTGTGCAAATAATCCCCTCAATGATTTTCAGTCTCACACAAAGAAATACTCCATTCCATGTAAAAAGACTCCACCTCCCTTACTACACAAAGTCTCATCTTAAATGCAGATCACTAATGAACTTGTTGAAACAAAACAGGCATTTAAACAAAACAGATATCTCAGACCATCTCATTTCATCATCATTCAGTTGTCTGAGTATTATATACTTAGTATCCTCTTCGGTTCCATTCAATAAAAAATGCTTAAAGTCACTGGACTTACAAGTCTGACAAGTTATTTTCTACTAAATTTAGTGTTTTGAGACTGGATATAATGGAATTTGGAGGTCACTTTAGTTTCAGAAAGATAGTGAATATATAAGCAAAAGACATCTCATTATTTTCTTTACTCCAGATATTTTTTCTAAGTAACACAATAAGTCTACAGAAAGATTAAGTTACAGATATTTTAATTTTCATGCATTACTTCCTGTATACCCCAGCATTCTCAGGATGACATGGATATAAAATGAATAATCAGAGTCTCCCTTCAATTCCTCTCCTCCAACATCAAATATAGCTTTGGCCAATTAAATAATATTTTAAAAAACAAACAAAAACTTTATATTATGCTCAATACACATTTCTTCTCACTAGAAAGACAAACAAGCAAGTCAGACTATAGTCCTGACTCATGAATATATGCATGCTCATTTAATTAGATCAGAAAGCAATGTGGTTAAGATAGGATACATTTTCATTTTGCTCATGTGCTAAAGTAAATAAAAATAGAACATTTTAAATAGTATATGTTTTGAACAATGTTTGATTTTCTGAAGCAATTACATTGAAAAACTTTTAAAAAGAAACTTCATACACCTACATTCAAGAGAAAACATTCACGTCCATCTTTTCTTTTCGAAAATAGCTGTTCTAGTATCTAATGCTCAGAATAGGAGTATCAGGCTTTTCCAAGCACCTCCTTATGTTGGTTGATTTCTTTGCCGCTGAAGCAATGCACATATGACAGAAATGGCAACACTTGAGAGCATTTGAAGTCCAGAAAATAACAAAGAACTCAAACACTGAGTCATTTTTTAAAATTGTGATATTTCTCCGTATTTCAGAGTAAATCAGATCTTTATATTTATGCTGCTATACTTCAGTTATCACAAATATTATTTGACAAAGGTTATTTGATCCACACAAGCTTTCTGAGTACTCTTATATTCCTCTCAGAAGTTTTATTTCAATCAGAAAATTGTTATTCCCATGGGTAGATGACCTATAAGTAAGATATTTTTATAGAAGATAAATTTATAACCCATAAATTTGAGTTCATCTGAACCTAGTAAAATATGCTTCCAATGAGATGAGTTTCTACAGTGAAAGCAGAAGTCACTGTTAGCCATATTCACCTGTTAGTTCAGAAAGTTACCTTTAGTTTCAAGCATACTTATCCAAACATAAGGATTTTTCAAAAAGCTTTAGACTGAGATACCACTCCCAAATCTGGGTTTGTTCATTTTATTCCCATTCCTCCATGTAGGAATGATATCTACCAGTGATGTCATCAAGATAGTGACACAGATCATTCCTGACCCCAGCCCCCCTCACAAGAAGACCAACTAGCAACTATCCATAGCTGACCACAGAGACCAAGAAGGACTGCATTAGAAGGGTAAGAGGAGTGGCTATACTCTGATTACATCACCCTTCTCCCAGACTAACACACCACCACACCAAGAGGATCCCCTGGGCCTACGACTTCTCCAGTGGGAAAAAAAGAGCCCAACAGGGATATCCAGCTCCTCCAGCATTGTGGGTCACTTCCTGGGAGGCTCACACAGGTTTGCCCCCATGAGAATCAAGATGGGAATCTGCAAGACTTGAACTGGAGATCAGATTGTGATGCAGAAGGGGGATGGGGCTTATAGCAACCAATATTCAGATCTTGGCAGACAAAGCATCACCCAAGCAGAAATCCTAAACAGTGGCTTTCCCTATCTATAGAGCAAAGATGGTAGCCTTGTCTGACCACAGAACCCAGTATGCAGCTCACCCTGATTTGGGACCCCAAACATGGAGCCTGTTTTACTGAATTGCCCAGGTAGGGAAACTGATTCATGTGCCAACTGGTGAGTGCAAAAATCAGCCCTGCTCAACCAGAAAACCTAATGAAATCACCTGGGAAGTTGTGTAACCCATCCTACAACCCCAATTACAATAGCATATGAGGAGATAGCCCAGTCATTGGCTCTCTCCATCTGGCAGAGCAAAGTCAGTGGCCCCAACTGGCCAGGCCACTAGTTGCACAATCCTGCCTGAATGGAGTCCCCAAGCAATGAGCCATACCAGCCTTGAGGCCTGTTCTACCACTTGGTTCAAGCAGTGAAGCTAACTCATAGACTTGCCTACTGCTGACTATAGTATCCAGGCTCGCCTAACTAGAAAGCCTGACCAGAGAATCTAGGCCACTATGGAGCCCATCTTACAGAGCAGTCAGGCAAGAAAAAATAAATAAAAGACATCATAATTGGAAATAAAGAAGTAAAATTGTCTCTATTTGCAGAAGACATGATTTTATATATGGAAAAATCCTAAAGACTCAACCAAAAGCTGTTTGATCTATTGAATGAATTCAGTTGCTGGGTACAAAATCAACATACAAAAATCAGCAGTGAATTATCTGAAAAAAATAGAGGAAACAATCTCATTTACAACAGCAATAAAAAACAATACTTAGGAATAAATTTAACCAAGGAGGTGAAAGATTTCTACACTGAAAACTACAAGACTCTGATTTAAAAAAAAAAAAAATTGAAAAAGACACAAAGGGAAAGAGTTCTTGTATTCATGGATTGGAAAAACTAAAACTGTTAAAATATCCTTACTAGCCAAAGCAATCTAAGAGTCAATGCAATCCCTATCAAGATTACAATGGCAACTTTTTTTTTTTTTTTTTTACGGTACGCGGGCCTCTCACTGTTGTGGCCTCTCCCGTTGTGGAGCACAGGCTCCAGACGTGCAAGCCCAGTGGCCATGGCTCACGGGCTCAGCCGCTCCAGGGCATGTGGGATCTTCCCGGACCGGGGCATGAACCCGTGTCCCCTGCATCGGCAGGCAGATTCTCAACTACTGCGCCACCAGGGAAGCCCACAATGGCAACTTTTACAGAACTAGAAAATACAATTCTAAAATTTGTATGGAATCACAAAGGGCCCCTAACAGCCAAAGCAACCCTGAGAAAGAACAAAGCTAGAAGCATCCCTTCTAGAAGCTAGAAGTATCCCTTCTAGAAGCTAGAAGTATCAAAAGCATACTGTTGATTTCAAACAATAGTACAAAGCTATAGCAGTCAAAAGAGTAGGACACTGGCATAAAAACACATATACCAAAGGAACAGAATCAAGAGCCCAGAAATAAACCCACTCATACACTGTCAATTAATATTGATAAGGAAGCCAAGAATACTCAATGGAGAAAAGATAGTCTCTTCAATAAGTGGTGCTGGGAAAAGCGGATATTCACATTCAAGAGAATGAAACTAAACCCTTATCTTATACCCATCACAAAAATTAACTCAAAATAGGTTAAAAACTTAAATGTAATACCTGAAATGATAAAACTCCTAGAAGAAAACATAGGGAAAAAGCTTCTTATCATGGGCCCCTGCAATGATTTTTTGGATATAATACTTAAAGCACAAAAATCAAAAGAAAAGTAAACAAGTGGGACTACATTAAACTAAAAAGCTTCTGCACAGCCAAAGAAATGATCAAAAAAATGAAAAGTTTACATATGGAATGGGAGAAAATACTGGCAAACCACACATAAAATAAGGAGTTATTATTATCCACAATACATAAGGAACTCATATAACTCAATAGAAAAAATAATAATCCAATTTTTTAAATGTGCAAATGTTCTGAATATACCATATGTAAAGAAGATATTCAAATGACCATCAGCCACCAATGAAAAGGTGCTCAACATCACTCACTATCAGGGGAAATGCAAATCAAATCTACAGTGAGATATCACTTTATACCTCTTAGAATGGTTATCATCAAAAAGACAAAAGATGACAAATATGGGCAAGGAAGTAGAGAAAAGGGAACTCTTATGTGCTGTTGGTAGGAATTGGGAATGCAAGTTAGTACAACCACTAAGAAAAACAGTATGGAGTTTCTTCGAACAGTTAAAATTAGAACTACCCCCGACCCTGCAATTCCATTCTGTATATGCACCGAAAGGAAATGAAATCACTGTCCCCAAAAGATAACTGCACCCCACATTCACTGCAGCATTCTTTATAATAGGCAAGACTTGGAAACAACCTGTGTCCTTCAATAAATGAATGGATAAAGAAAATGTGGTGTTGGGGAACGAAGATCCCACATGCCCCATGGTGCAGCCAAAAAAACCCCAAAACCAAACCAAAACAAAACAAAAACAAACCAAGAAAATGCGGTGTATAAGCACAATGGAATACTTAGTCCATTTGTAAAATTGGACTATTTTTTTTCTATTGAGTTGTATGAGTTCCTTATATATTTTTGATATTAACCCTTTATCAGCCACAAAAAGAAGGGAATCCTTCCACTTGCAGCAACGTTGATGGATCTTGAGTGAAATAAGTCAGACAGAGAAAGGCAACTACCACATGATCTCACTTATATGTAGACTCCAAAAAATATCAAACTTATAGAAACAGAGTAAATTTTTGGTTGTCAGAGGCAGGGGTTAGAGGGTGGAAGAATTGGGTGAAGATGGTCTAAAGGTAAAAATTTGCAGTTATAAGCTAAACATGTTCTGGGGATGTAATGTACATAATGACTATAGTTAACATACCGTATTGTACATTTAGAAGTTCTACGAGGGTAAATTTTCAGAGTTCTCATCACAAGGAAAAAATTATGAGTATGAGCTGATGAATGTTAACTAAACTTACTCTGGGAATCATTTTACAATATATACATATATCAAATCAATATGTTGTGCATCTTAAACTTATACAATGTTATACATCAAACATTTCTCAATAAAACTGAAAAAAAAAGAAATAATATCTAGGAAGAACATTAATTTAATTTTAGAATTTTTAACATAAACTAATTTTTCATTATAGAGTAATTTCAAATAGATTGAAAGAATTTTAGGAAATATTCATGTAGCAAACATTTGTAAATAATATCTATTAGCAAATAATGCCTTCTTTGAAAAACATTATTATTACCTATATTTAATCCTTTTTTTGTGATAAAGGAGACTAATGAAACTGACCAAGAGGCCTCAATGGTCCCTTTAGCTTGACTAAATTTGAGATGGGCCTCTTCTTAACTCTAGCCTCTAACCTTTCTTAGAGCATTTACTTAAGAAACAAAAACTTGTCAGCTCTCTCTCTCTCTCTGTCCCTTTCAGATGTATGTAAATCTTATCAAAGATTCTTTACAGGTTTACCACCCAGGACTGTCTTTCTCAAATACCTGGGGGACAAGCCATTTATTTGAAAAGAAACATCAAGGGAGATATCACCCCATCTCCCTGTTTCTGTTGGAGGTAGGAGCCATACATCCATCTCCTGTCACAGGTAAGTAAAAAAGAAAGTTTACTTTTTCTTTGATTAAAGCCAACCAGCCAACTTAGATGGCCCTTGTACACTGACCTTTAAAAATTCCACTGTGAACGGAGCCTGCGTTTCCGCAGAGCTGGAACTCCCGGCTCGGGGTCTCTTCCATCCGCCGTCTCGGAACTGCCCAGGAGCCCGAGGGGAGGGCGGCCTCACTGAGGCTGCCGGCTCTGGAGGGGCTCCGGCGGCCGAAGCCGCGACAGTCGTGCGAATGCCGGGCCAGTATCTAGGGGAAGATGGCGGAAGAATAAGATGCGGAGATCACTTTCCTCCCCACAGATACATCAAATATACATCTACATGTGGAACAGCTCCTACAGAACACCTACTGAACGCTGGCAGAAGACTTCGGACCTCCCAAAGGCAAGAAACTCCCCACGTATCTGGGTAGGGCAAAAGGAAAAAGAATAAACAGAGACAAAAGAATGGGGGCGGGACCTGCACCAGTGGGAGGGAGCCGTGAAGGAGGAAAGGTTTCCACACACTAGAAGCCCCTTCATGGGCAGAGACTGCGGGTGGTGGAGGGGGGAAACTTCGGAGCCGCGGAGGAGAGCACAGCAACAGGGGTGCGGAGGGCAAAGCGGGGAGATTTCCGCACAGAGGATCAGTGCCGACTGGCACTCACCAGCCCGAGAGGCTTGTCTGCTCACCCGCCAGGGCGGGCGGGGCTGGGAGCTGAGGCTCGGGCTTCGGTCGGAGCGCAGGGAGAGGACTGGCAGCGTGAACACAGCCTGAAGGGGCTAGTGCGCCACATAGCCGGGAGGGAGTCCAGGAAAAAGTCTGGACCTGCTGAAGAGGCAAGAGACATTTTCTTACCTCTTTGTTTCCCGGTGCGTGAGGAGAGGGGATTAAGAGCGCTGCATAAAGGAGCTCCAGAGATTGGCGCGAGCCGCGGCTAACAGCGCGGACCCCAGAGACGGGCATGAGACGCTAAGGCTGCTGCTGCCGCCACCAAGAAGCCTGTGTGCGAGCACAGGTCACTCTCCACACCTCCCCTCCCGGGAGCCTGGGCAGCCCGCCACTGCCAGGGTCCCGTGATCCAGTCACAACTTACCAGGGAGAACGCACGGCGCACCTCAGTCTGGTGCAACGTCACGTCAGCCTCTGCCGTCGCAGGCTCGCCCCGCCTCCGTGCCCCTCCCTCCCCCTCGGCCTGACTGAGCCAGAGCGCCCGAAGCACCTGCTCCTTTAACCCCGTCCTGTCTGAGCGAAGAACAGACGCTCTCGGACGACCTACACGCAGAGGCGGGGCCCAATCCAAAGCTGAACCCCGGGAGCTGTGCGAACAAAGAAGAGAAAGGGAAATCTCTCCCAGCAGCCTCAGGAGCAGTGGATTAAATCTCCACAATCAACTTGATGTACCCTGCATCTGTGGAATACCTGAATAGACGAGGAATCATCCCAAATTGAGGAGGTGGACTTTGAGAGCAAGATTTATTATTTTTCCCCTTTTCCTCTTTTTTGTGAGTGTGTATGTGTATGCTTCTGTGTGAGATTTTGTCTGTATAGGTTTGCTTTCACCATTTGTCCTAGGGTTCTATCCATCCTTTTTTTTTTTTTTTTTTTACTTAAAATTCTTTTTTCTTAATAATTATTTTTTTATTTTAATAACTTTATTTTACTTTATCTTATTTTCTTTTCTTTTATCCTCTTTCTTTCTTTCTACTTTTTCTCCCTTTTATTCTGAGCCGTGTGGATAAAAGCCTCTTTGGTGCTGCAGCCAAGAGTCAGTGCTGTGCCTCTGAGGTGGGAGAGCCAACTTCAGGACACTGGTCCACAAGAGACCTCCCAGCTCCACATAATATCAAATGGCGAAAATCTCCCAGAGATCTCCATCTCAACACCAACACCCAACTTCAGTCAACGACCAGCAAGCTACAGTGCTGGACACCCTATGCCAAACAACTAGCAAGACAGGAACACAACCCCACCCATTAGCACAGAGGCTGCCTAAAATCATAAGTCCACAGACACCCCAAACACACCACCAGACGTGGACCTGCCCAACAGCAAGACAAGATCCAGCCTCATCCACCAGAACACAGGCACTAGTCCCCTCCTCCAGGAAGCCTACACAACCCACTGAACCAACATTAGCCACTGGGGACAGACACCAAAAACAACGGGAACTATGAACCTGCAGCCTGCAAAAAGGAGACCCCAAACACAGTAAGATAAGCAAAATAAGAAGACAGAAAAACACACAGCAGGTGAAGGAGCAAGATAAAAACCCACCAGACCTAACAAATGAAGAGGAAATAGGCAGTCTACCTGAAAAATAATATAGAATAATGATATTAAAGATGGTCCAAAATCTTGGAAATAGACAAAATTCAGGAAACATTTAACAAGGACCTAGAAGAACTAAAGATGAAACAAGCAATGATGAACAACACAATAAATGAAACTAAAAATACTCTAGATGGGATCAATAGCAGAATAACTGAGGCAGAAGAATGGATAAGTGACCTGGGAGATAAAATAGTGGAAATAACTACTGCAGAGTAGAATAAAGAAAAAAGAATGAAAAGAACTGAGGACAGTCTCAGAGACCTCTGGGACAACATTAAACGCACTAACATTCGAATTATAGGGGTTCCAGAAGAAGAAGAGAAAAAGAAACGGACTGAGAAAATATTTGAAGAGATTATAGTTGCAAACTTCCCTAATATGGGAAAGGAAATAGTTAATCAAGTCCAGGGAGAATAGAGAGTCTCATACAGGATAAATCCAAGGAGAAATATGCCAAGACACATATTAATCAAACTGTCAAAAATTAAATACAAAGAAAACATATTAAAAGCAGCAAGGGAAAAACAACAAATAACACACAAGGGAATCCCCATAAGGTTAAAGGCTGATCTTTCAGCAGAAACTCTGCAAGCCAGAAGGGACTGGCAGGACATATTTAAAGTGATGAAGGAGAGCAAACTACAACCAAGATTACTCTACCCAGCAAGGATCTCATTCAGATTTGATGGAGAAATTAAAACCTTTACAGACAAGCAAAAGCTGAGAGAGTTCAGCACCACCAAACCAGCTTTACAACAGATGCTAAAGGAACTTCTCTAGGCAAGAAACACAAGAGAAGGAAAAGACCTACAATAACAAACCCAAAACAATTAAGGAAATGGGTATAGTGGTTCCTTCAAAAACTAAAAGTAGGGTTTCACTGGTGGCGCAGTGGTTGAGAGTCCACCTGCCGGTGTAGGGTACCCGGGTTCGTGCCCTGGTCCGGGAAGATCCCACATGCCGTGGAGCGGCTAGGCCCATGAGCTGTGGCTGCTGAGCCTGCGTGTCTGGAGCCTGTGCTCCACAACGGGAGAGGCCACAACAGTGAGAGGTCCACGTACCACACACACACAAAAAAATCCTAAAAGAAGAACTACCTTATGACCCAGCAATCCGTCTACTGGGCATATACCCTGAGAAAACCATAATTCAAAAAGAGTCATGTACCACAATGTTCATTGCCACTCTATTTACAATAGCCAGGACACAGAAGCAACTTAAGCATCCATTGACAGATGAATGGATAAAGAAGATGTGGCACATATATACAATGGAATAGTACTCAGCCATAAAAAGAAATGAAATTGAGTTATTTGTAGTGATGTAGATGGACCTAGAGTCTGTCCTACAGAGTGAAGTAAGTCAGAAAGAGAAAAACTAATACCGTATACTAACACATATATATGGAATCTAGAAAAAAAATAGTTCTGAAGAACCTAGGGGCAGGACAGGAATAATGACGCAGACATAGAGAATGGACTTGAGGACACAGGAAGGGGGAAGTGTAAGCTGGGACGAAGTGAGAGAGTGGCATGGACATATATACACTGCCAAATGTAAAATAGATATCTAGTTGGAAGCAGCCACATAGCACAGGGAGATCTCCTTGGTGCTTTGTGACCACCTAGAGGGGTGGGATCGGGAGGGTGAGAGGGAAAAGATATGGGGATATATGTATATGTATAGCTGATTCACTTTGTTATAAAGCAGAAATTAACACAACATTGTAAAGCAATTTTACTTCAATAAAGATGTTTAAAAAAATGGAAATACAAACATCCTTTTCTGAATTGAAGCTATTTGCATCCATGTGGCTTACTGTGGTTCTGAAGAGCTGAAAAGCTGAATAGCATTATTTTTTTAAACAAGAGAGATATCTCTGGGATAAGATTTGCATGTCTGCACATTATGCTTCCCTGATAGAAATATTTTTATTCAAGCATAGATTTCAAATATCACATTTCTCTATACTATTTTTCAATTTTGAAGAGCTATGCTAATATATGCTTTTCTAAATAGGAGTTTGTAAGGCTATAGGACTGCTACTGGAAGGAATTATCACAGCTATAGGAAACTGTGTCCTGTTAAAGATAGCTGCAAATTCATTGACACCCCATCCATCGAGACATGGGAACTATTTTCTCCACCCTTGCATTTGGTCTGGCCTATAGCAGCTTTTACCAAAGAATGTGGTACACTATGCCTATTAAGGCCCTAAAGAAGACCGACAGTTTCTACCTTGGTCCCTTTGAGTCTTACTACCCTGCTAGATAGACTACATGTAGAGACTTTGGACTACTTGAAGAAGAAGTGCCTAGCTGATACCAATCTTTTCCCTTCTCTGCTAGGATGCCAAGTACATGTGTGAAGTGATCTTATCTTCTCCAGACAAGCCCGGATACCAAGCTTTATATCACAGTGTGACCCCAGTCTGTGCCTCATAGAACAGATAACTTGGCAGGCGAAGCTCCAAAGTCTTCCCACAAATCAGATGATATAATTAAATGTATGGTTTTTTTAAAGCAACTAAAATTTGGATAGCTTGTTACATAGCAATGGAGAGCCAGAAAATTAGATAAGTCAGTAGAAATCCAGTTTCTTCAGGGCTGTTGACCATAGAACATCATCAAATGGTGTGATGAACAGATGACATTGAAATAATGGATGTGTTCCTGTGCACCCATGACACAGTAGGGTAGACAATTGGGACTGATACATGGAAATCACACTGGTGGAGACTTGAGCCTTTGTAAATTGGAATATCAATATACATTTTTATGTATTTGATTTCTAATTTCATTCAGTTGACCTAATTTAGTTAATGAAAACTGAACATTCTAGTTAACTCTAAAAGAATTCAATATATTTACATTAATTTTACACTTCTATTGTTATGAATCACATAGAAACACTACCAGTCTTTTTTTTCCTAAGCCCCCAGATTCTTAAAATTTTTTTAAAGAAAAAATTTTCTTTAAAAAGAAAAATTTTAAGTTATTTGCATTGAGTTATTTGAGAAAAAAGGTTTCCCCAAGAAAAAAACTTCTTTTCTTGATAATCTAGCATGCATATAATAGAATAGTTTTCATCTGAAAGCAAAGTGAACTACAAGATTATTATACAGAGGTGATCACTTCAGTTATAAATATATTATTATACATGTTTATATTATATATGAAATATAGACACAAATGTTATTGTGGTGTCTCTTATCTATCTGTCGATTGTTTAATATCAATTTATCTCTTTATATATCTGTTGTATTCTCTCATTCTTCCCCCTTTCAAACATACATGAAATTTAATCCTCAGAGATCATCTAGACCATCAAACTTTATTTACAACTTGGGAGATTATTTTACCAAATGATAAGACAAAGAGACAAATGCCCCAAAGAAGAATGAATTGATCATAATTTCAATTTTTTTCTCAAATTTGTACTTTTTGAGGTTATGAATTATCTTAGACTTAATATTACTGTTTTAATAGTCTAACTCTCTTTTCATGGAATGTTGAATAATGATGTTAAAGAAAAGTCTCTGCATCCATATATATATATATATATATATATATATATTTTTTTTTTTTTGGTCAAACCTATTTAGGGCATATTTTATTTGTAGGATTAATTTTTCTTTCTTCATACGTGTTTTGAAACTTCCTCCCATAGCATGAAATCAATAGATAGCAAATTTTAGAGGACAGAATTTTCTGAACCTCCATTTGTTCCTACTTTTAATATAAGAAATAGGTTTATAATCTTTAGCTCAACAAGAAATATTATGTACAAATTTCTGACAAATACTTTCCTCTGTCTGGGTCTTTCCTCTCTTCTATGTGACTGAAAGTGCTATATGCTTTCTGCTTATGAATCTTGGCTCACAACATTCATTATTATTGCCTAGAATACTTCACCTCATATTTTACACATCTTGAAACTTCTTGAAATGTATTTGTAAATTGATTAAATTTTCACAGTTCCCTTCATGGGAAAGGGAAAACTATCCACGTAGAAGAGCGTAGAACTGGCTAAAACTCCAGTATTACTTTTGCCTCATGCATAGAATCATAACAAAATTCTGTAGTATGGTTTTATTTTTGAGGAAAAATGTAGATAGCTGTTAGCTGCATATTACTTCAGATATACTTTATTGTGACATTTGTCCTCACAGCACTTCTGTGTTTATGTCTTACATAACTTAAAATATTATAAAATACTACAGTGTCATCCTTCTTCCCTCAAGTTCATAATCTAAGGAATAGTAAGCATATTGTTCAGTGCTTAACTCTTCAAACTATTGTATTGATAATGATGCAAACAATAGATAAATTTTAATGAATGATTAACTTGTGTGGTATTGTGTTAAATATTTTAGTATGATTATGTTTAATAATCTTAGTACTAGCTTTAGAAGGTAGGGACTATTTTTACCCTCATTTTACAAATGAGAGCTCTGAGGTTTACAGACATTCAATTTATTAGGCACAATGAGATTGTTTTGTTTATGGTTTCTTTTGCTGTGTAAAGCTTATAAGTTTGATTAGGTCCCATTTGTTTATTTTTTATTTCATTTCTATTGCCTTGGGAGATTGACCTAAGAAAACAATGGTTCAATTTATGTCAGAGAATGTTTTGCATATGTTCTCTTCTAGGAGTCTTATGGTGTCTTGTCTTGTTTTATATTTAAGTTTTTAACCCATTTTGAGTTATTTTTGTGAATGGTGTGAGGGTGTGTTTTAACTACATTGATTTACATGTGGCTGTCCAGAGAAATTAAATTGTAAAGCTTTCAAAATATTAGAAATAGTGATAAAATTTATTTTCTGAGTACACTGTCAAGCACAATGCCATGTGCTTTACATAAATTATCTCATTTAATATGTAGTGGAAACCTGTGAGTAAGAAAATTGTGTGAGAGGGAGATGCAAAAGGGAGGGGATATGGGCACATATGTATATGTATAACTGATTAAATTTGTTATAAAGCAAAAAATTTAAAAAAAAAGAAAATTGTGTTTATTCCCCATTTATAATCAAGTAAACTGAATATTAGAAGTATTAGGTAAAAATTTAAAGTCCTACTGAGATAATGAGAATCATTATTCAAATATAGACCTTTCTGATTCCAAAGCTAAGAATCTATTCAGTAATTATGCTTTCTATTAAGGTATGAAAATTTTATATTATGTCCTACTAGTGAAGTACAATCATAGATTATTTAATATGTGGTGTTTCAACTTAATTTTAAAAGAAACTAATCTATTAGACTAATATTAAATTCTATTTTAGTACTATTATTTAGTGTCTAAAATGTTTTGTGTTGCATTTTTTGTAAAGTGAGATACAAAGGTGAAAAGATCTAGCCTCAGATTCTGAAAATGTTATAATAATGTTGTAGAGAATACTTTAAAAATAACATTTCAGTCATTCGATATATATTCATTGGGCTTCTACCTAGTTTTAGATATAGCTAAGTGCTATGGACAAACCAGAAAAAGCAATGTTCTCAATTAGTGTGCATGCTTGTCTAGTTTATATAGAAAATAACCAAGTAAATAACAAATGAAAAACACATAAATATTTCCATAACAATAGGTTTTATACAGAAAATTAATATGATGCATGATTGAAAGTAAATGGGGAGAACAGATGTATACTTTAGTTGAGATGATGTAGGGATGCCCTTTCTGGAAAGGGAACATTTGCTATAAAACCTGAATTAGTATGAGTCACCCCATGCACATAACTGGAAAAGCAAGTGCAGTGGACCTAAATTTGAAGAAGTTTGACCCGTTAAAAGCACAGGGGAAAAAAGTTTGATGTTTTCAACCTGAAGCAACATGGAAGATAGATAAGAGATGCTATTGGAGAGATAAGCAGGGGTTAAGTCTTACAGAACTCTGTAGATCCTGGTAATTTGTTTTAATATTATTTGAACAATGTTTGGAAACAATTAGAATGTTTTTAGCTGGTAAGTGATATGATTTGTTTTGTAAGAGAATAAAATTGGAAGCAGAGAATCATTGGGTAGCTATTTAGTATTGCAGCTTTGATTAAGGTAGTAGGAGGGAAATGGTCAGGTTTAGGAATTTTTTTGAAGTATTGATGATGAGGTTTTCTTTTTTTTTTTTTTTTTTTTCTGTACGCGGGCCTCTCACTGTTGTGGCCTCTCCCGTTGCGGAGCACAGGCTCCGGACACGCAGGCTCCGCGGCCATGGCTCATGGGCCCAGCCGCTCCGCGGCATGTGGGATCCTCCCGGACCGGGGCACAAACCCATGTCCCCTGCATCGGCAGGCGGACTCTCAACCACTGCGCCACCAGGGAAGCCCGATGATGAGGTTTTCTGATGTATCTGATTGGTTTGTGAATGGTGTCAACAATTATGAGTTTGATCTTTGATAGCATCATATATTGAGTTAGGGACAATTGAGGAAAGAACAGATTGGAGCTAGGGACTGGAATCATTGTGGCTGTTTTGGTTTGGTTGAAGTGTTTGATAATTACTAGACATTCATGTGAACAAAATAAGTAGGCAATTACATATACAAATATAGATCATGGGGAAACATTTAACTAAAGATATGTTTAGAAATAATAACCTTGTAGTAGCATTCAGAGTCTTGGATGAGGTTACTTGAGAGAACATAGAGACAAAAAAGGGCTAAATTATATGGTCCTGAGTGATTTAACATTTGAAGGTCAAGCTGAGGAGGATGAACCAGGTAAAGGTATTGAAAGGAAGCAGCCAATGAGGTAGAAGATGCATCAGGAAAATGTAGTGTCATGGAAGTCAAGAAAAAAAACATGTTTCCAGAAGTGTGTCAATGTTTTTTAGAGGGAGAGTTTGCCAAAGAGGAAGCTATTGTTCATTTGATAAGAGAATTTTCAGTCAGGTAGATGGAAACAGATATTCTACTAAAATAAACTGAAGAAAATCAATAGATTAGAAAATAAAGTATAGACAATATATTTGAGAGAGCTGCTGTAATCGAAAGCAGACACATTGGGCTGTATCTAAAAGGTGTTGGATCATGGGTAGGCTTTCTCCTAAAATAATAGATTATAAAACATAGATGTGCTCACTTCTTTCCTTACTAACATGTGAGCCCCATGAAGGCAAGAGCTATTTGTTTTGTTCAGTTCTATGTCTCCATCAGCTAGCCTAATTATCCTAAACATAATATACCATGCATAAATATTTGTTGAATAAATGAGTAAATAATAAATGGATGAACTCACAATTGTTCACTTGTTAAAATATTTTTCTCCTATCTCAACTATTAGCAGAGTTGTTTGTTGCTGCTGTTGTTGTTGTGTGTGTTTCCCCTAGCCACCCAAAACAAAAATTTTGTAATATTCAATCTTCTTTTCCATCATGGCTTGATAACCATTCTCCCTGAACAAAAATATCCTTCAATTTTGCTTATTACATCTATGAAATATCTTTATAATAACCACTACTTACATTCCACTGTCTTCTCTAATTCTTTAGTTTAGATTCTCATCAATATTATTCGTTAACATTTTACTAAAGGAACTGAAGCTACCATTGGTAGCCAGCCTTCACAGTGACCCCCAATTATTCCAACCTCTTGGTATTCACACCATTGTGTATCTCCCTCCCACACTAAACAGGGATGATTTGTTTTACCAGTAAGTTATTGTGGAAATGGCAGTGTTTGACTTGTGAGGCTACATTTGGTCTTGCCTTCTGGATTACTCACTTCAGGTGAAGCTAGCTGCCGTGTTATGAGAATGTTCAACTAACACTCTGGAAAGTCAACATGGTGAGGAACAGAGACCTCTTGTCAACACAAACACTGATTTGCCTTGGAAGCAGATCCTTGAGTACCAATCAAGTTTAGATATGACTGGAGCTCTAGGGGACACCTTGACTACAACTTCCTGAAAGGCCCTAAGCCAGAACCAAACAATGGATTTAAGCCATTCTCAGATTCCTGACCCACAGGAGCTCTGTTAGAAAATAAATGTTTTATTTGAAACCATTAAATTTTAGAAAAAATGCAGAACTAGATAAATATTTCACTCTGCCATCAATATCTTGAATTACTCGTTTACCAGAATTATCTTTCTAAAACTCTGTTTAAACATCAAGAAATAAAGAAAAGCAAAAATAAATGAGACTTAATCAAACTTATAAGCTCTTGCACAGCAGAAGAAATCACATACAAAACAAAAAGAAAACCTACGGACTATGAGAAAATATTTGCAAACAATGCAATTGACAAGGAATTAATTTGCAAAATAGACAAATAGTTCATACAGCTCAATTTCAAAAAACAAGCAACCCAATCCAAAAATGGACAGAAGACCTAAATAGAAATATCTCCAAAGAAGACATACAGATGGCCAACAGGCAAATGAAAAGACACTCAATATTGCTAATTATTAGAGAAACACAAATCTAAACTACAGTGAGGTATCATCTCACATCAGAATGGTTGTCATCAAAAGTCTACAAATAATAAATGTTGCAGAGAGTGTGGAGAAAAGGGAATCCTCCTCCACTGCTGGTGGGAATGCAAATTGATACAGTCACTATGGAGAACAGTATGGAGGTTCCTTAAAAAACCAAAAATAGAGTTACTGTGTGATCCAGCAATCCCACTCCTGGGCATATATCCAGAAAAGACAAAAACTCTAATTCAAAAAGATAATGCACCCTAATGTTCATGGAAGCACTATTTACAATAGCCAGGACACGAAAACAACGTAAAAGTCCATCAACAGATGAATGGATAAAGAAGATGTGGTGTGTATGTATATACATATATATAATCAATTATATATATAATTTATATATAATAAATTTAAAAACATTGTAAATCAACTATACTTCAATTTTAAAAAAGAAATTTTAGTAATGTTCCTTTGATGAAAGAAACACACTGAAACTTTTCACAGTACAAAATGGTAGATGTAGATCTTTAGTAAATATTGAATGAGTGGAAGAAGGCAGGTAGGCATTAAAAGAAGAGAAGGAGAGGAAATTAAAAAGTAGACATGATCGAAAGTGGAGCTCAGAGTCAATGCAGTGTAGTAAATAATAGCCCAGACTCTGGATCTGAATCTCTTGGCTTGAATCCTGATTTGATATGTGACCATGCACAAATACCCTGGCATTCATAATTTCAATACCTCTGTGAATTTAATGGAGAAAATCATAACACTCTTCCTAAGGTGGTTTGAAGGATTAAATGAAATAAAAATGTTAACATTTAGCATAGTACTGGCTATATGTCTAATACTTAAGAAATGACCATAGTATTATTGTTATCATTATCAATAAGAGTCAAGTTCAGCTTTCCTTTAATGTTACTTTCTTTTCTTCCAAAACTTTACTGTTTATTTTATTTTTAGGGTGTGGGGGAAAAAAGAGGGATTCTTTCTGTTTCATTACTACAGATTTAAATATATCTTGATGCTATTTATTGACATCACAAATAGCCCTTCTTTTGTGCCCTTCATGTAGTTCCTCATTGTACTTGCATAATAAAAACACGTTACTTAAAATTTATTACTATTAATAAACATAAACTATCAGTTAAATAGAAAAAATTGTGGTAGCTGATATCATCAGAGACAAGGTAGTTTTGTATTTAAATGAACATCAGAAATAAAGTTTTCTGTGATATAGTGTGATATTAAAACTTTTATTGCATTTACCCTAAGCTGATTTTTACTTGATGCTGACTATAAAATCAAACATAAGCAAACAAACACAGAAGCAATACTCAGTGACCCGATAGGAGTAAAGAATTCTGCAGGTTCTACCCTCCTTCTGTCTTTGTCCTCAGAGATGGAAGAAGGAATTAAAAGTGCAAGAACCAAAAATTGTCACAATGGGCTCTTGGCAAGACCTGCCTTTCTGCTTTCATCCTCAGCATGTCAGAGACGTCTCCTGTCTTCTCTCAGCACCATTCATGATTATGGACTCTTTTCCCATCAAAAACAAATCCCTCCAGATAGCCATTTAGAATCTTTACACTGGTTGGGCATTACTGTTTCCCATAATGTGTCCTGAAAAGCCCTGCTGTCTCAGCTGTTGTTTGGAACCTTCTCCTGGATGGGAAGATGGGCATGGAATATATCCTATTTCTGCTACAGTAAAAGAAATCTTTTAGACATCTCTAATTGTAGCATATTTCTCTGAAAAAGAAGTGTTATGAAAATAATCTTTATAACTTATATTTAAAACCTAAACATTTGCATTATATTAGCTGATTTCAGAACCTATGTACTTTTTACAACATTACGTTAATGGAAAATTTTACTCCAATTTCTAAACATCAGATTTGCAAACTCTTCCAGCACAATTCATTCATTAATTGAGAATATTTTGCAATGTAATTGATCTGCCTATATATAAAATTAAAATTTATGAAAAAATATGAACTTTAATATTGGGGTAATTAGCACAATTCTTCATGGAAGAATAAATATTCAGGTATAAAACACTTTGAGGGTGGAAAATGATGTATGTAAGATGTTCAGTTTATTTAAAATCATAAATATCATTCAGGCGTGTAATCCTATTTTTTGTAGAAAAATATAATGCTTTTCTCACATCTATTCAAACTGAGTTGAGGTTTCAAGAATATCAGGATACGGGCTTCCCTGGTGGCGCAGTGGTTGAGAGTCCGCCTGTCGATGCGGGGGACACGGGTTCGTGCCCTGGTCCGGGAGGATCCCACATGCTGCGGAGCGGCTGGGCCCGTGAGCCATGGCCTCTGAGCCTGCGCGTCCGGAGCCTGTGCTCTGCAACGGGAGAGGCCACAACAATGAGAGGCCCGCGTACTGCAAAAAAGAAAAAAAAAAAAGAATATCAGAATACAAGTTTTGGCTTGCTCAGTTATTTTATAATATATAAACTTTGAAGTATCTACTAAGATATAACTTCAGTTATTAATACTAAAAATTGAAAATCTTAACCTAACCTCTCTCTGATATGTCTGTAAGATATATTAGAAGTGAGATTAAAAGACATGTATTTCCGGGCCTCCCTGGTGGCGCAAGTGGTTGAGAGTCCGCCTGCCGATGCAGGGGATACGGGTTCGTGCCCCGGTCTGCGAGGAGCCCATATGCCGCGGAGCGGCTGGGCCCGTGAGCCATGGCCGCTGAGCCTGCGCGTCCGGAGCCTGCGCGTCCGGAGCCTGTGCTCCGTCCGCAATGGGGGAGGCCACAACAGTGAGAGGCCCGCGTACCGCAAAAAAAAAAAAAAAAAAAAAGACATGTATTTCCAAAAATATTTTGTAAAATGAAAAACAGAGTTAACTTTTAAAGCAGTGCTCATTTATTAGATTTTGTCTCATTAAAATGTGTTTTCTCATTTTATATCTGTGTTATAGATTAGTCCAGTTTTCATGTGGATTTTAATTGCATACATTGTAAAAAAAAAAGAAAAGAAAGAAACATTTCACAGGACATGATTTTGTGATAGAACATTTTAGTTTCTCACTGCTGTCTCAATAGACATGCAAAACAATAGGGATTAGCATAGTTCCCTTTGACTGATGGATTCAAAGCTTTTAATTTCCCTGAAAAGCAGCTGTAATATTCAGATGCGCTGATACAGGAAGCTTGTCATTTCAGTGATCCTCTGGAGACTGTCACGGACAGCAGAATCAATTTACAATTAATGAAGCAAATGTATGTTGTGAAGAAGAATCTGATGAGTTCCTTCAGCAACTGTCATGGACAAAGATTTCATATCAAACTGGTTAGCCTGGCCCTCATTCAGCTAGGTGAGGTCTATATAAGTGAGATTGTGAGAGAGTATTTGAAATGCTCTTGTCTATAAACAACCGAAGAACTCTACAAGCTCCATTCATTTAAACTAGTCTCTACAGAGTGGGAAGTCACCTTAATGTCATATCTCATTACTTTGATTTAGTCCCCGATTTCATTAGAAAAAAATGATGATAGTACATCATTCAAGGTTTTTTTATTCACAGACTTATATTCTCTAGGCTATTTTTCTACCATTTAGCTATTTGAGAAAATATTTGAAAGAGAAAATTAACATACTCTTTCTGTCACTAACTCAAAGGGGTTTTGAATCAAATTGATCCAATGATAATATCAGTACTTGTTTTCTTTCACCACATGCAAAAGTATAAATAGTAAATATAAACTGAAAATTCTTCCAGGATTACAGTATCATGTATTAATTTATTTATCAAAATGAAGCAGCCAAAAAGGGGAGATTCCTGGCTATTTGACATGAAAGAATGATTTCATATATTAGTGAATGAATGTTTTTGCCCTAATAGTATTTATTCTTTTAATGATGTAATTATGTGATAAAATAATACTTTTCCTTTGGTCTTTACTCTCCAAAATACAGCCAAATTAGTTGTGGCTGCATTAATAGATGTGAAGCAAATTCACACTGACAGACAAAAACTTAATATATTTTATGTGTGTGTGTGTGTATATATATATATATATATATACACACACATATACATGCACACACACACACATATATAGTGAAACTTCTACAGTGTCTGAATTTAAAATCATATTTGTTTCTGAAAAGAAAATGGTTCTTACTCTTTTAGAAGTTGTAAAATCCTATATTTTCCTTTTTTTAAAAAAACGAATCCTCTTCTTTTTTCCCTCTCTGCAAAGTTTTTTGACATTTAGAGCATCATAGTTGTGAATTACAATTAATTTGAATTTCGGAAATGTCATTTTACTTCTTGAAATAAACAGAGGTACTTGATTTCTGGATTATTGCTGTGAACTTCTTTATAATTATAATGTGTCTTTTAAAAAATATTTATTTATTTAGTTAGTTAGTTTGAGCTGGGTCTTAGTTGCGGCACACAGGATCTTCATTGAGGCGTGCAAGAGATTTTAGTTGTGGCATGCAAACATCTTAGTTGCAACATATGGACTCAGTTGTGGAATGCGGACTTCTTCTTAGTTGCAGCATGCTAAATCTTAGTTGTGGCATTCATGCGAGATCTAGTTCCCTGACCAGGGATGGAACCCGGGCCCCCAGCATTGGGAGCACGGAGTCTTACCCACTGGACCACCAGGGAAGTTCCCGTGTCCCCTTTTAATTGGAATATTCTGGCATTATGAAGTCTGATATTCAAGAAACAGAGTAGAGTGGTGAGAAAACCTTGAGGTTTTAAATCAGATAAAACCGAGCTTGAATCCTGGCTGTAGTTTTTTTTAGTTAAATTCTCCATTTGCAAATTGCCTAAACTCTCAGCCTCACTGCTCTTCTCATCAATCGACTTTTAATTTCAAGGATTAAAACAGATGATATTCAAATTACTTAGAATAGTTCCCGTCACATAGTAGCTTCTGTCTCAAGTATATGTTACTCCATAAGAAATTAATCTTTAAAAGAAAAAGAAAAACTTTCAAATGATGCCTCATTTTTCTTTGACGTCTAATATCTGGTTTCTATTATTCCCATGAGTATGTGTTTTTGAGTAAATTATGAATACAAATTTTACTGTTTTAATTTTTAATTTTATTATTTTTTTCATTTTATTTTTCAGTATTAATTCATGGTAATAATAAAAATTTACCAGGTCTAAATATTCTCTGTTCAAATCTATATGATAATCTCTCGTACAGTCTTCTTTTCCATCTTTTATCAATTTTTCTCTCCTATCTGCTATTTATTGTCATTCAGACATTACAGAGATAGGTTATTCTAAATGAGGTTTAAGACACTCAGTATAACACATCATTTGATTTCTCCTCATTTTCTGAGTCAGAAATTTTTCTTGGGTTTCTAGTTATTCTAACTAGATGTTGAAACCAGTTAACAACTTTTTCTCAAACGAATGCAAATAGTAGGAACATAGCCTGGGTCCAACCAGACAAATAAGCAGTTAGACTCTTTACCTGGTGAATTTGGCAAAATAAACTCAATTCTATACAAGTAAATCCAAATGTCAAACACACCAACGTAACATTTAGCTAAGTGTGTTAGGCAACTGTAGAAAACATAACAGGTTTTTAATGAGAATGCAATGGAAAAAACTAAGAGAACAAATGTTGCTTAAAGTAGACTTTATGTTTGCAAACAGAAATTTTCATGTCATATACAGAACAATTTTAACAACCTCTGCAAGTGTCCACCATTGAGATTGTCTTCATAAAACAACATGCTTCTTGTTATCAAAAGGCCTTCAGTTTACTGAAACATTTAGCCCAGTGTTTATGGACATGGAGTCTGAACCAGACTGCCTAGTTACACATCCTGGTTTCACTTACTACTGGGGACCTTGAGCTAATTACTCAACATCCCTCCAAGCATTAGTTTAAAAAAAATCATAGTATGAGCATCTGGAGTAGAGTAAATGTTCAGCATATATTGTCTTTTATTATATTTTTCAGGAGTAATATATCCTCTTGCTTATCATGTCAAATATTAAGCAGACTAATTTTTAAATTTCTTGTTTAATGTCCTGACAAATAAACATAACATCACCTTGCTTTTAACTTTGGAATTAAATCTTGGTTTAACATTTCTTAATTTTTATTTGCCAAGAGTCAAATATAATTTTGCCCTTTAAAAACTATTCTCTGAATTTTTGTATTTATGTTAAGGACATCTGTTTCAACTTTTGATGGAATAGTGATTAGTTTTGTAACAAAAGTTTATATATAGTTGCCAAAAATAAATAACATATACATTAGAAAATTCAATTTTTCTTGTTGAAAAACTGGACTTGCAGTTTTTTAATTATATTTTTCAATTGCATTTGTATTCAGAATAAAGTACAGAGAGCTTAAAAATTCTGAAATAAGAGGAATATTGTATGCAATTTTTTTAGCAGATATGTATTTTGCATAGCACATTTTACTGTGAAAGAGACTTTGCCTCACATTTTTTTATTCCTAATTGTAAATTGCTGATAGTATTATGCCAACTTTGCAATGTGTGAATATTTCTACACCATGGCAGGAAATGTTTGTAATGTGTAACTGTATTCCTGAAAATAATCCTCAGGATAAAGTGAGAGTCACAGACTTACACAGTAGGGCACATCACTAGAACTATGCAATCTAGTAATGTATGTCACACTGGCCATATGCTCTGATAAATTTTTCTTGTATTGTTAAACATGAAACACACCTTTTCTTTCTTTCAGTGTTTTCCTCTCATGTCTTCTTTATAGTTTCTTTATCCCCCATCCTTCTGTTTTCATTCTCCCATCTTAGGTCTAGGATGGTGCTTCCTTTTTATAGGGAAGTGATTTCATTGGAAAGTAAAAAAGAAATAACATGGTGACTCCTAAAAGACTTTTCATATTATATAAATGGCCATATTGCCTATCCCTTGAGTAGTCAAGGATTTCACCTTGAATAGTCTTAGAAGGGTAAGGGAACTCCAAAGTGAAACCCTGTATTTTGTCAAATAAGACACTCTGTCCCCTTAAATGTGATCAAGAATTTGGAATTCCAGTTAATACTACCGAAAAAAGGTATAGTGGAAAATTGAATCTGTAAGTTATTTTTACTAGATATAAAATAATGAAAACATACCTTGGTACAGAAAAATTATGTAGTCTCATAATGAAACCATCAAAATTAATAAATTAATAAACACTAAAATGTTATTTATTATGTAATTGTATGTAAATATAAAAGTATGTGGTGCACTTAGGTTGCCTTCAGCTAGTTGTATTTACATACTAAATGAAATATGGATTTTTAATAATTAAAATAAATACTCATTTATCTTTTAATTATTTCAAATTATCTCAGTTACCAGGCAAATTCAGTATTACCTGATAAATAATTATCAGCTTCTGTAAGTAATGTTATTCTTTAATTTTCTTCAATAAAAAAAGGATTTTTTCCCCATTACAACTGATTTAGATTGGTGAGAGTGAACCATACCCTTGAAAACTCTGACTTTTATGTAGCAATACTTGGAAATATTTACAATTATCTTTAAAAATATTTTGCTGTGTTCAAAGATTTGCATGAATTTAACTGTCAAGGTCAGAAATAGCTTCCATCCTAGTTAAACATTCTATCCCCTGAGGACATCGACTAATATGTCAAAGGTCATCAGTTTTATACCTGATTATAATTAAGTACATGTTGACATAGATCTGATTTATTGCTCTACCAGGACTGTCAACTTCAGTGTAGACTATTTGTTTTAATGGGAATGGATTTTTGTTTCTTGCTTATCAGAGGAATTCTGTTAACTTTAAAAGGGTTAGCAGAAGATGATTGGAAAACAAAATCCCAATTAACTCCCAATTATATAATTTTATTTAAAATTTTTATTTTATTATGGTATGCTATTCTATATAAAAGTAATAGATGATAACAGTACTTTCTAATTATTGATATATAAAAATGTATTTAAATGCATTTCATGATAATTGAGGGGAAAAAACAGTTCTAATGTCACTTGAAAGTTTAAGATTTGTTTCCTCCTCATGGAGATTATATTGTATCAGTGCTGCGGATGTGGTCTGGAAAGCAGAGAGAAAAGAAATAAAAATAGGTTTTAACTGTAATATTCTTTGTGATATTGAATCAGAGTCTATATTTATTTGCAAAGTAACAAAGGAAATTGAGTTAATTATAAGTAGATTTAGAAAGGAAACAAAATATATTTTCTGTTACAACTATCTAAATGTTTATTTTTGAATGTGTGTGGGGGGCAGTGCTAAAATCTGCCACTTAAATTTACAAAAGAGGGACTTCCCTGGTGGCACAGTGGTTGAGAGTCCACCTGACAATGCAGGGGACACGGGTTCGTGCCCCGGTTCAGGAGGATCCCTCGTGCTGCGGAGCAGCTGGGTCCGTGAGCCATGGCCGCTGAACCTGTGTGTCTGGAGCCTGTGCTCCGCAACGAGAGAGGCCACAACAGTGAGAGGCCTGAAAAAAAAAATGAAAAAAAAATTTACAAAAGAAATGCCTAAAATTGTTATGTGACCTATGTGATACAGTCAAATTGTTCTATTCACTTTAAAAACATCATATATGTGAGCATATGTGTGTATTATTGCACTCAAGCATGGGAATAAAAAGAGATTGGAATTTTAACATCTACCATTTTATAGATTATGAATATATAGCATGCTTACTCACCCTATACTTGTAAATGTATTTTTATATTTTACAAAACACATTTGATCTTTTAAAAGCTTTACTAATTTCTTTTATTCTTTCCATATTCTTTTTTTTTTTTTTTTTTTTTTTGCGTTACACGGGCCTCTTACTGTTGTGGCCTCTCCAGATGCGCAGGCCCAGAGGCCATGGCTCACGGGCCCAGCTGCTCCACGGCATGTGGGATCTTCCCAGACCGGGGCATGAACCCTCGTCCCCTGCATTGGCAGGTGGACTCCCAACCACTGCGCCACCAGGGAAGCCCTCTTTCCATATTCTTTATGAACACTTAACAGGAACACTTTATCCCCCTTGAAATGTATTACTTGTTTGAAACAAATAGTGTTATCTGTTCTAATTTACTTTGTATGAATTGTCAGAGCTTCATATCTTGGAAGTTTACATATTTATACTCTACCAATAACTTTACTGATGATTTCCAAGCTTATGTTTGAGACAGATATTTTATGCTTGTTTTATGGAATAAGTATAAAGATACAGGGCATACTATTCATAGTGTTTATGAGTACTTCATTTTGATAATACTTAAAGATACAGTGAGTAATATTCATAGTGTTTATGTTTATCAGTACTACAATCTGACAATATTTGATTAATTTCCTAGATTTTCAGATTCATTTAATAAAGTGATTACTGGAGGAATAAATATACTTCTAATAATCCCGTGAAGAAAGCATTAAGCTAACGATAAACAACCACTTAGCAACTTGAATTTTGAATAAAATGCATCGATCAAATTTGTGTTTCCAGAATGAGATAGGAACTAATACAAAGTATGTTAGTTGAAGCTCTCTGACTCCAAATCCTTTTCTCAATGTGCTAAAGTTTCTACTCATTGATGGGTATTGTAAAGTTATGTCTTCTTCATGAATATTCTAAATTATTCTTAATGTACACATCCATATTTAAATTCTATAGGATATTATAAAATATCTTGTATATTTGTTAGGTTTTATAAGCAGTATAAATAACATTGTTTCAAACACTGGAAATTGATATGTAACTATTTGCTTAGCAAGAATTTTAATTCTACCTAATAAACCTTTAAATAATATCTAAAGTTCATTAAATATTTTGTAATACACCTGGTAATGAAAGAAAAATTTGAATCATAGTTCAGAACCACATTTAGTTATGATGTGGGCAATGGAGAAAGAAAAGTATATTTATGTTTGCATGGAAAGAAATAGTGATTAAATAGGTACACCTGCTATGTTACATAAAATTCAATATCATTCCCTATTATAACATTCTTTAAGCACTTATTTTGCAGAGGCAGTGTGCTAAATATTGCTGGTAAAACTGTTAGTCAAATAGGGTCATCACATTTATTGTTTTTTTTCTATAAAATCAGAGAAATAAACATCTGAACAAGTAGTAATTCATAATGATAAATTATTTAATACATATGTACAATATGTATAAAGTGCTACAGAAACACAAAATGAGCAATGCATTAATTTTTCAGTTATAGGACAATGGAGACTTTAAGGGAAATTACAAATTGGAAGACATGTTTCTTTTGGACCTTAAAGAATAAAGGCAATTTTTATGGTGATGAAAACAGTGATGCCAATAATACTGTCAAGGCTGGTGGATGGAATTCCACAAGAAGAAATGATCATGAGATGAAAAGTGTGTTGTGGTGTAAAAAGTTTTCAAGTATGGGAAGGATAAGGTAAAAACTTTTCAGAAGGAGAATCTTTTGACATTGGAAAGGATGTAAGGGAGTGGGAAGGCTGGGATATAATCTAAGAGGCTATTATTGTAAGAACTACCCCCATAAATAATATATAATGAAACATTTTTAGAAGGTAATCATAGTTCTATATCTACTAATAGGACTGAGGAACATAATCTAAAATTATTTTTTTTACAAAATATACTAATCTAAAATTAATCTGACATTGTTATTTGTGTTCTACCATAAAACTGTTAACTAATAACAATTTTTATAAGTATTCCTTCACTGATTATTTCTGGAAAAATTATCTACATAAATTAAGAGTATTTTAAAGTATACTCATAATTCACATGAATAATTTATATAGATAATTGATTTTTATATATAATGTGGCTATGTATTTGAGCACTAACGACTTTGCTGCTCAAAATATTAGAGCACATTAAGAAAACTCTTCCCCAGATCTTATGGTTCTGCACCGTGTTTGGGAATTACAGAATGAAAGATATGTTTTTAAAAATATCTAAATCCTAATAATTCAAATTCATTGATAAATGCATTTGGTACACAAAGACATTTTTTTCTTAAAGGTATTAGGTAATAATACCCTTCTACCTGAAGGAAAGGATTGAACTAATATTCATCTAAAAGAACATTTAAATATTTAAGTCTATTTTTCCAATGTTCACCTTTTATATTGTTTCCTGAGAGAGTTATATATAAATTTATAGACATCACATTTGGATACACTTTATACACAATTACATATTATGGTACATTAAGAATTTCACAAAATATTGTGTGACAGTTAATTGTGAAGTAAAGTCAAAAGGAAGGCTGTATGACCTGTTTTAAGTGGCAGAAAATGGCTCAAAATGCCTGATTCATCCTTTTTCCATCCATAGAATAATTATGTGTGACATAATATAAGGATACATTCATGTTTATGCTATGGAACATAAAAAAGTAAAATTTTAGCCCATAAGAATAGCTGATGAGTTCCAGAAGTGAAGTCAACAACCGATTTAACTCATTCTACTGGAAAGACAATTACTTTAAGAAAAATAGCTAAAATACACCTGTGATTTCATTTAAGAGAATAACATTAAGAACCATCCCTGGAATTATGCTCCTTATATAAATTATTTTTGTTTACCACAATTCATAATCAATGTCAATTGATAACGCATGCTGTGGTAGAAGGTAATTTCAATATATAAGAGAAATGAGCCCTTATCTCTTGGTATTTGTCTTTGAAGAAAGCTACTTTGAGCAACCTCTTAAATTTCAGCTAAGGCCTTGTGTGTACATAAAGGAGTTGTGTTTTGTTTTTCTAAGAGGTGTTCATCTTTCTCATCATTAAGTTTATTTTATTTTATCATAGTCAATGCTAAGTTCTTTAAGTAATATCATGATTAATAACCCTTTCCCCAAATTCAGTCTACCATTTTGTTGTAATTTATAATACCGGAGTCAGATTAATAAGAACAGACTTATGTAATTTCTTGTTGGAAAATTTTGTTTCATTTCAATTCATCCCTTCTTTGTTAAGATCAGAATTGAAGAGCACAAGCCTATGTAATTGTTTATTACTTTATTTTATTTTCTGGTCTGCTGCTATGTTCATTTTAGTGTAAGGTACTTATTCTCCCTTCCTGGTCTTGTATCGGCAGCTGTTATTAGTTCTTTCACCTTTACTTCTCTTCCTCAAGTAGTTTTGCACCAATGTACTTACTACATCCACTTCAACATGTTTTAAGGAACTATACATTCCAACATAGTTAGTGCCTTATAAATCTTCCTAGAGTCACTTGAGGCTAGGTTAGATAGGTTATAAAATATGCATCATCATAAAGAGAAACAGCAAAAAAGTCTCCAAAAATATTATTCTTAGAAAAAAAATAACCCACAGGAAAAGAAGAGATATTTGAGTTTGGCTCTTAGAATTGTTAGAAGGGAATTCGTGTCAAGAAAGATCAGAAATAACAGTCAGCTGTTTTATCAGGAGAGATAGTAAAACAACTGAGTTGTGGAGTCAGCAGTTCCAAGTGGCCACAGAAGGAGGATTCTGAGGAGTGCATGGTAAGGGTGCTCATAGCCTCAGAAGAATTAATTGTGCCTCTGTCTCTTGGGGATCTGGGATCATCACAAGAGAGACCTTCAGAGTAGGACAACAAGCAACATTAGTGCTGGTCCACCTCTTTTGTCCTATTCCCTCCCTCCCTTAATAATTATTCAACTAAATTGTTTGTCATAGACGACCATTGCATTTTGTATCACAAATTTGTTACCGAAATGCTGTTTTTTTATCTTACACCAAAGTCTCTGCATTAATTCTTCAAGGATGGCCTTCTTGGTGACCCTCCAAAACTCACTCTGAGCCAATTAAGTATGTTAACTCTTTATTCCTGTATCTCCAATAACTGAAGAAATAATTAATCACAATATCTAAATTAGGGCTAAACTTCAGGGCTCCGTACACTAGGATAGGGAATTAACAAGGACAAACAAATATACTGAAGTACTATGTATAATTTAGGTAAGCCCTCTTGACAGTTTGGAGCTCAATGATTGCCTCAGGCAAAGTGTCAAGACATCACCCCACCAGAGTGGAATAAGGTTGAGTGGAGAGAATGAAATCTTTGGGAATCACTGTCACCTCCTTCATATAACCTTCAACATTTTAGGGAGGCAAGTTTCAAAAGTATCTTACTTGTGATCTCAGGTTGTTCTTCTTTAAAAAGTTTCTTTCTCTCCTTCCAGCATGAGAAGCCAGGTAATTTATCATCAGTAACTGGCTTAATTGGGTTATGGCACATTTGCTGCTTTCTCTTTGTAAAAGGTGTGGACTCCACACCAGACTCATGGTGTTCTCTCAGAGAACACACTGTCCATCTCTTCTGTCTTATTTTAGTTATCACTTCCCCCAACTCTTCAGTGGAAACCCTTTAGTCTCCAGACAAAAAAACAAATAAACTCCCTGGAATTTATTTTGAAGAGATATCATATGAGACTTAGGTGATTTCTTATAACTTATATTTCCAATGACTTTTGTTATTTACAAAATTACCTATGATACAGTAACATAATACAATTATAATTATTAATTGGAACTAGAAAAAATATTGGAATCTTATATATATATATGTATATATATATATACATATATATATATATTGCTGTACTGTGACAATTAATTTATTTTGATTTTCTTAAAAGTCAAGTTTAGAAAAAAATAACTGTGATATATGGTTATCATTCTATATTCTAAGCGTTTTTAATAAGTACTTATGGGTGAAACAAATAATGGGTGTTGGAAATACAAACATAAGAGAAGAATTCATATTCTATTGGCAGAAAATAAAAGTAAGTAATAATACGGTGTGATATGTGTTGTAAAAATTATGCTAAAATTACTATGGAAGGGCAAAGGTCAGAGCAAACCTAGATTGGAGTCACCAAGAGCATGATTGAGCCTTGGAAAATTAGAATTTCATAAGCTGGAGTATTGAGAAAAAGGGCATTCATGTTAGTGTCAACATAACAGCCACATTAAGGCATGAAAGACCATGGTGAGACTGGTAATGATGATTAAGTTGTAAGAGAAGCATGTCATTAAAAAAAATTAAAACTGAAAGTAGAAATGCAGTAATGCATTAAAACTAAATGCATTGCAAATCTAATCTTTTTTAAAAACACTGTATGGTCACACAAATATATATCTATAGGCAAGGATCTTCCCCATGACAAGTGGAAAATTCTACAGAAATGACAGTGAAGGTGAAAGAAAGTGCTAAGATTTAGAAGATGTTTATGAAAAAGAAACAGCAGAACTTTGCATGTGAAGGGCAGTGAGGAAGGGCAAGAGCTTCAAACTGTGTGGCTTTGTCTGGGTGTCATTGATTGAGTTAGAAAATACAAGATGAAAAACGAGTTTAGAGGGAAATCAACTTAAGATTACTGTACACATAACACTTTGAGAAAACTAAGTGATAATCAAAAATTTTTTAAATATTACAATTTTTTTGCAAGTCAGACAAAAGATAAGTTAAAAAGTGGGATACTCAAAAAGAAAGTATCAGCATCGTGTGTGCTATGATTGAGGTCTTGAGAAGAAAAATGTCTTGCTTTGGTACCATCTGAAACCAAAGCCTAAAAGGAAAGCTTGTGGGGAGAAAGTCTATCTGGGAGGTGATTCTAGGAAACACCTGAGTGTAGGCAGGGAAACTGAGGTAGAGAAGGAGAAAAAGTAGGCATTCTTGAAGTCATTGCTGTGGACAGTAGGGTCTGATTCAACAGAGACCCCTTGCAGAATTGATTACCCTTCATAAGGAAGGCTGAGCATTTCTTTGTAGGCAGCCATCTCCCACTAGATGAGGGTTGGCTCTGAGTATGTTAACCTCCACATCCATACTTCCTGACTGCAGACTTGCTAAAAGAATACTGAGGTGGAAAAGCAGAGAGACACTTGGAAGAGCTTGAGAAAGGACTGACAGAGTGCATGAAATGAAATAGTACAGTTTTTAATAAACCTATGATTTTCAAGGAAACTATGATAAATATTTGAAAATATCTTATAGTGGATTATTAGAATATCCCTCCTAATAAGTATGACAAGATTTTCTTTTGAATTAGCACATTAATTTTTTTGTAAACTAACTCATTTTCTTTAACTTGTAAAATAATCAATTCTTTCTTCTTCAAATACGGCATCCCCTAAATTTATTTTTCTCTCCTTTTTTTTGCAGACTCTTGTAATATAGAAATTGGCCTTTATCCATCTAATAACTGTATATCTCATATTTTATTTTATAAATTTCTTGTTTCTTTTTTATTAAATCTGGGAGACTTCCTAACCATGTCTGCCTGATTATTAAATCTTTGCTGTATTCACTCTGCAATTCAATTCACTTATTTACTTCATTTTTAATTATTATAGTTTATAAAATCCATGTTTACAAATTATCTCTTCCTTATAACTGCCAGGTCTTGCTTTCTATATCAATAGTCCTCTCTTTTCTCTTTGAAAATATTTATGATGCTTAATTTAAATTCTTGTTCTGATGGCTTCATTCTCCTTCTGTTTTTTTTTTTTTCTGGCTCTTCTAATTTATGATGTCCTTCTGCATGGTGATTTCACTCCTTGATATTTCATTATCTTTTGTGTGGGCTTATATACCTTTGAAAGAATCATCTGCTTTGTTTAATAATTTTTATTTGGGTTGACAGATAAAAGCCCTCCTGATAAGTCAATGTCTATGTGTGTATTGAGGAGAGGGGGAGATATCTTCAAACAAAAAGCCTGGCATTTCATCTGGGCTGAAAAATCTCATTTGATTCACATAATCAGGCCACTTTGGCCCTCAAGGAATCTCTCTGCATCACTGCTTAAAGCAATGTTATTTCTGTAAAGCTTACTCTCTATGGTTGTAATCACTTACCTCACAGAGTAAAAAGGAAAGGGATAATTAATGACCAATCAGGAACATACTTATTTGACTTCATCTCTTATTTTATTTTTCCCATCCCAGCCTGATTTATTGTCTTATTTTTTTTAAGCTGCAGTTGGGTTGATTCTGAGCTAGGACTGCTGTGCTTTGTTTTGTTTTTGCAACCATGGTGTTCCTGGGCCTCCAGGTGGTCTGCCTGGGAAAGTATAAGGAAAGGAAAAGGGTACAGTTAAAAAGCCCCCATACCCATTATCTGGCATCTGCCCCATTTTCACTTGAGACTGCCATTTCACCTACCCAAACATCTGATCTAACCACTATGTATCAGTCACCTGAAATATTTCTCACAGGAATTAAGTGGAATTCAGGGATAAATCAGCTTCCCTATTCCTACTCTTGGATCTCCTAGGCCCATACACCTATTTAGAATATATTATGAGAGAGGACAATACATATGATGTTTTCTCCAATGATTATTGTATTATAGAAAATTATCCTCTGGGATCTGATTTATTTAATTTTAGATTTCCACAAAAAGTTGAAATCAATTGACCATAGATTCTAATAACGTCCTGATAGTTCACCAGCCCCCTGGTGAGAAGTACATTTGCTTTGATGACCTATTCCTGGAAACTTATACTTTGCTTATCACAAAATTGCTATGAAGTAAATAATTCCTTGGATGAAACCGATACTGCATCCTTTATTGTTCTTATTGTTCAAGAATATGAATGTTGGACTAAATTATTCTAGATTATTTCATATGGAACATTTAACTTTATGCTGCATTTTAAATGTACTCTGATACCAGTTATTTCCCCCCATAACTTCTTTATCAGCAATAAAAATGAGCTAAGGTAGAAGCAGTCTACATTTCTCGTTGATGTGCTCAAGAACCCAAATAGACCATCTTTTGGTTGTTCATCACAAGTGCTTACTGTCCTTCAGAAGATCAGGCTCTTTGGGTTAAGGCAGACTGAAATTAAAGTGAAGATGACTGTATTTGAGTTGTCATTTTTCTCTTTTGCTGAATATGTAACAATTACCCTGGAAATTTTCAGGAATAACAAAGGAAAAGGTAAAAGTAAGAAAGGTAAAGCGAGAGAAACACTTTCTTTTTATTTGCTTACCTTTCATCTCTAGTTAATTATTTAGGTAAGGTAGGAAGAATTAGTAAAATTTCCTCTCCAGAGAAATACAGCTGAATCTTAGAATTTTAATCAAGTCAGAAGCCCTCCTTTAAATAACCAAGAGAGACACCCAAGAAATTATTCAGCCTCTTTAGTTCACATAATAACCTACTTACTCCTACTCCTCCCATTTTATGTGGATCAGTAAAGAAACAATTGTTACATTTACTATATTATATATAATGAAGCCAATACAGTTGAGGGAATATTTCCTTGCTCAATATGAGCTTTCTGTAATATTCCTGAAAATTATCTATTTTTGTGAGAGTGGCTTGCATTTAATGCAATAGGTTTAAAAAATTCACAATCCTATCATTCACAATGGCAGAAACTTCCCCTGGAAACTAGACCAGTGAGAATCTTTTTCCCATGTTGACTCTGGGACCATGAACCCTTTTCTCCTTCTGCTAATTTCAAGATGAATTAAGTCCATCTGTTTATTTCAGGCTTATATATTTTTCCAAATATGCTGTATTTTATATTAAATGAGGATATGCTAGTGATCCATGTATCTGTGCTCTGTGGTAATGCCTACTTATTTCTTCTCTGTTAAGAAGTCATAATGAGACAGCTGACCCAGCTCTTTGCTAAGATATCTAGAATTGGGAGGAAAGGACCCTCCACAGACATAAGATTTGTCTCTCATTGGTAGGACTAACTTCTCCATGCCTTCTCTTGTCCGAGGCTTATGAGCAGAAAAGCCTTGGTCTGTGTGGTGTATTGTCATTGAAAATTAGAGGGTGCCGCTCTCTGAAGGGTGATGGAGTGAGCACAGACATTTCAGTTACATCCATTCAGTTCAGGGAACAAAGAAACACCATGGAAAAACTTACACAATTATGTTTTTAAATGTCAAGGGTTGTATTAAATGCATGGGAAAAGATTCAATCTTCCTTTCTTTATTTAAAGGACTCTGTCAAAGCAACTGTATTGTTTAATGTGTTCTGAGATTGTATATCCTGAGGCTACTTGGGTTCCAGGAGGTTAATTTTATTTTTATAGATCCTTTTTCAGTTCACGGTGACTCAAAGTGACTCCCCAGTTGCATTCCTGAGACTTTCCTTTGTCTTTATTTTCATGTATAAGTCTGCTTTGCATAAATGGTGCCACATGGTATACAAAATAAATTATACTTTGCTTTAAATTTATTATACAGAAACACCCTTATCTTAAATCTAATAAGGTAGACAAGGGCATGAAGGTATATATTCTTCCTACCATTGTCCTGGTAATTTAATTCCTTTCCAAATATAACAGTAGACTTACTTAAAATGCTTACATGAACTTTTTCTATAAAATAAAGATATTCAATACAATTTCTGTCAAAAATTCTTATCTCAAATAAATATATTTTTAGCAGGGAGATATTTAAACATTTGTAAGTAAATAATAGCAATGATATCATCTTGCATTATAATCTGAAACAAACTTTCTAGTTATAATACTCAGTTACTCAATGAAATATAATACACATAAGCTAAATAAATCTGTGATCAAGAGCACCTTGAATGTTTGGGCATTCTCTGGGCCTGTCAGTCAGTCTATGATGAGCTGTGAGGAAAAAAAGGGTTTAAGATTGACATTTACATTTCTATTCTCACTGTGTCAGAGCCCCTTCCCCATGAAACCATTTAAAATGAAATAATATTTACTTTTCTTAAATTCAGGTGCACTCAGTTGAATGATTTTGTAGCACCTGAGTTAGAGAGAGGTCACAAATGTGTTCACTCAGTTGAAAGTAAAGGTTATTAAAGAATAAAATTGAACAGTAAAGGTGATAGTGTTCATTCATTTTTTCTCAAAGTCTAAGTGGTCTTTGAAGTAGTAATCCCTTGTTGAACACATCATTTGCAAATATTTTCTCCCATTCTGTAGGTTGTCTTTTTGTTTATGGTTTTCTTTGCTGTGAAAAGCTTTTAAGTTTAATTAGGTACCATTTGTTTATTTTTGTTTTTATTTCCATTGCTCTGGGAGATGGATCCAAAACAGATATTGCTGCGATTTATGTCAGAGTGTTCTGCCTATGTTTTCCTCTAGGAGTTTTATAGTATCTGGCCTTACATTTAGGTCTTTAATCCATTTTGAGTTTATTTTTGTGTACGGTGTTAGAGAATGTTCTAATTTCATTCTTTTTACATGTAGCTGTCCAATTTTCCCACAACCATTTACTTGGAGAGACTGTCTTTTCTCTATTGTATATTCTTGCCTCCTTTGTCATAGATTAATTGACCATATGTGTGTGTTTTTATTTCTGGGCTTTCTATCCTGTTCCATTGATCTATATTTCTGATTTTGTGCCAGTACCATACTGTTTGATTACTGTAGATTTGTACTATCACCTGAAGTCAGGGAGCTTGATTCTTCCAGCTTCATTTTTCTTCATCAAGATTTCTTTGGCTATTCGGGATCTTTTGTGTTTCCATATAAATTTTAATATTTTTTTTTTGTTCTGGTTCTGTGAAAAATGCCATTGGTAATTTGACAGGGATTGCATTGAATCTGTAGATTTCCTTGTGTAGTATAATCGTTTTGACACTACTGATTCTTCCAATCCAAGAATATCTTTCCATCTGTTTGTGTCATCATTGATTTCTTTCATCTGCATCTTATAGTTTTCAGAGTACAGGTCTTTTGCCTTCTTAACATAACTAAAACACTATTTACTGTTAGGATAGACCTTCTTTTAAAGCTAGAAATTACTTATAGTTCATTGTAGTAAACAAAAGTAACTAATTTTCTACTAGCTTAAAATTGTCTCATAAACTAGGTTTAAAAAAAGAAGACAGGGCTTCCCTGGTGGCGCAGTGGTTGAGAGTCCGCCTGCCGATGCCAGGGACACAGGTTCGTGCCCTGGTCTGAGAAGATTCCACATGCCGTGGGGCAGCCGGGCCCATGAGCCATGGCCACTGAGTCTACGCATCTAGAGCCTGTGCTCCGCAACGGGAGAGGCCACAACAGTGAAAGGCCCGCATACCGCAAAAAAAGAAGACAATGTACAGCATTTATAAGGTATAAATGATAAAATTCTCATGAGCATCAGAATCATCGTTAAAGTCAAGTTTCCTATAAGCTAGGTATTTTGAATTTTTTTCATGATTCTTTTGACTTCACATTCTAAGAATATGAAGTTGGATATAAGTGCTGGGGAATTTTTAATTATATTAAATTCTTATGGAATAATTTTTAAAACGTTTTTTCTTTTCCTCATCTGTCTCTCCTTCCCTTATTTTGTCTTCTCTTTCCCACTGTTATCATTAAATTTTAAATTTTTCTTCTCTTACTCTCTATTTTTCTCTGCACATTTTTCTGTATATAGTATACTGTATGTTTTGTACTGTGTAAGTTCCTAAGGAATTTATAAATCCTAGTTGATATCATCTATTCTGAAAACATATTTCTTATTTGGCTTTCTGGTAACTTCTGAAAAGATTTTAGATATGAAACATTCAGCAGTAAACCATTTAAACTGAGATGTGGTAAAATTCCAAGTTAAGCCCTGGATTTCCATTCAAATTGTTCCAGTCTGTGAATATTCTCCATTCACAGCTGTGACCTTCAGCTGCTGAATGATTTCAGTGAATCCGACACTTTCACAAGGAGATTTTTATCTAGCATACACATTAGAGGTCAGATCTCACAGTAAAGGAAAGTATTTCCTTGGAAATTGATATCTGCATTATTTCTCTGTCAGTACCTACAGGTTATAGTTTATTTAGGTTGGGCTTTAAGAAGCTAAATATTAAGGTTTATTTTAAAGCATTTTCAAATCAGTTCTCTAAATACTTGTTATATGACAATAAATTACTGCATTTAAATCAGCTCTTTTAAAAGAAAGGTTTAGTTATAATACATAAGATTATTCACTTTTGAACTTACTAAACATGTATAGTGCTTATAATATAAAAAGTGAACCGGCAATGATTTTTAAATGCTCATGGTGATAACAGTCTGAAATGCCTTCCAGATAAGCTAATGGTCTAGGTTGCCTTTAAGGAAAATGGCCAACGCTTATTTCTATGGTCTGAAGGGAACTCTCAAATTTCATGTGGTACTCGGAACAAGGATTCCTGAAAAAACATTTGTGTATTGTTTGAACTCTCTCCATATGCAGGCCTCCAACTATCCATTTATTTATTTATTGCTTTATCTATTATTGTCTAATTTTAAATTTCTTGCCCAATTGCCCTAGCTATGAACTCCAGTACAATGTTGAGTAGTGGTAGCAAGAACAGAAAACCTAGTTATGTTCTTGATCTTAGGAGAAAAGTTAGCAGCTTTTAACCATTAAGTATATAATGTTAGTTGTGCTCATTTTATATATGTTCTTTACCAGGATGAGGATGTAGTCTTGTATTTCTAGTTTGTTGAGTATTTCCCCTATGAAGGGGTATGGGATTATGTCACATGCTTTTTATGTTATATTGTGGTAACCATGTGACTCTGGAGTTTATATTATAAATACACTCAGGTTCAGTAACCTTTGTCTGGATATTTCTAAAGATCCCTCAAATTATCTTCCCAAGATCTAGAAATACAGACCCTGACATCTGAGCCCTTTGGGCTTACTGCTGCCTTCTTTGTTCAGTTTCCACAATAACTCAGACCAAAATGGACAGGTTATTTTTGTATTTTCCCTTTCTGACTAGTGTGATGGTTAATTTATTTGCTAACTTAACTGGACAGAACATGTCCAGATATTTGGACGATTATTATTTTGGGTGTTTTTGTACAACACGAACATTTTAATCAGTAGAGTAAAGCAAGTTGCCCTCCTTAATGTAAGTGTGCCTTATCCAATCATTTGAAGACCTGAATTGAACAGAATGACCAATCCTTCCCCAAGTAGGAGGTAATTCTCCAGAAGACTACCTTTGGACTTCATCTGAAATATCAGATCTTCTTGTCTGCTTGGCCTTCTAACTGGAACATCAGCTCTTTCTGAGTCTTCACCTTGTTGGCTGGTTGGACTTGTCAGCCTCCATAATTGTGTGAGCTAATTTCTTACAATAAATCTCTTTCTAGATGCATGTTTTATTGGTTCTGTTTTTCTGGAGAACCCTGACTAATACAACTAACAAGGACTCCCTTGAATTATACCTTCCTCCTTCCCATATAAGCCTCAAATGTTAATGGACTACAGAAGATAAGCTTCAGAAATTTCCAAATGATCATAACCATTACACAATGCCCCACACATTATAGAAGTTCCGTACAATAATGTCACCTTATTAGTTGAGATGAATGCAGTGTGCTGACAAATAAAACCTGTGTATCCATAAAATGTTTTGTACTCAGCAGAATTTTATTTTTCATCTTTTGATTCATTGACATTTAAAAGTCAATCATGTCAACACGAGAATTCATGAATGAGAAAAATTGTGTTTGTAAGGGTAATTTTTATATGCAGAGTTCTTACAAGTAGTCATCACTGCTTTATAAAGTCTTTCATGGAGATATTTAATACACAAACTTTCTCTTCAGCAATCTGTAGTAATCACATACAATATATTAAAAGTTACCTAGGCTGCTTACTTCATAATTATATACATTGTTTTATTTGGTAGATTTTCTTATAAGTGTGAGAAATAATTGCTTTATTTGATAGATTTACTTCTGTGTCAGAAACTGTAAAATAATGTAAATATTGTTCTTCAGCGATTTTCTCTTTGAAGTCAAGGCTACCTACATTTAGCTTTCCATTTGTTGATTCAATAAATCATTAATCAGCAATATGTATAAGGCCTGTGATATGGCTTGGAGAAATGGTGATGAGAAACACTGGCTCCATTCTGCCCATATAAGGAGTAAACAGAAGAAGTTTTGTTAATTGAAGAATAATTTGTGATTAAACGATGGGTAGAAATAACATATACAAGTAAGTGTAGATTTTTTAAAGTTTTGGAATGAAACTACTTAAAATCAAGATGAGTGAAGAAATGTGAAATTTTAATATTTTTTAATTGATACTTTAAATTTAATGCAAAAATGAGTTTGAATTATACTTATTAAAATAAATGAGTACAAACTTAAAAAATTACATTATTAAAGTTTTCAGTGGAATATATAATACAGTCATCTTTTTATAAGTCAAACATATATATATATATATATATTTATTTTTATTTTTATTTTTATTTTTTTTGCAGTACGCGGGCCTCTCACTCTTGTGGTCTCTCCCATTGCAGAGCACAGGCTCCGGACGTGCAGGCTCAGTGGCCATGGCTCACTGGCCCAGCCGCTCCGTGGCACATGGGATCTTCCCAGACTGGGGCATGAACCTGTGTCCCCTGCATCGGCAGGCGGACTCTCAACCACTGTGCAACCACCAGGGAAGCCCAAACATACATATTTTTTAAAAGAGGATTTTATTCCTTATGTATCTATTCTTTCACTCTTTCTAATATAATTGGAAAAATACTTTTATGTTTCCTCTATCATATGTATCCAAACATATATGTCCATACAGATTTGATCACACACACACAGACACAAACATATATCAACTCACAATTCTTTGAGTGAGGTTAACCTTCAGGATATTCATGAGTATTTGAAAGTTCCTAAAAGTTACATTTGTGATTACTGAATCTGCTGTAATGTAAGTGACAAAACAAATGTTTTAAATAATTTTATAAATTTCTGAGGAGGTTTACATTGATTTTTTTCCATTGGAGAGAAATATAGAATCAAATCCAACATGTGAATGTCAGATAATATGTTTGGGCTCAAAATACACCATGAATCAAAGATAGTTTGTATATAATGAACATGATACTTTATATGAGTAATATTATTTACTAGATTTGTCTTACTTAGAGACGTAGTTTGTTGAAGCAGAAAAAATTAGACACTGCACAACTATAGGCATACCTCGTATTATTGTACTTTGCTTTACTGTGCTTCACAGATACTGTGTTTTTTACAAATTGAAGATTTGTGACGACCCTGAATCAAGCAGTCTGTTGGTGCCATTTTTCCAACAGCACGTGCTCATTTCATGTCTCTGTGTCACATTTTGGTAATTCTCAAAATATTTCAAAGTTTTTCATTATTACTATATTTACTATGGCAATCTGTGATCAGTGATCTTTGATGTTACTATTGTAATTGTTTTGAGGTGGCATGAACCACACCCTTATAAGATGGTGAACTTAATAAGTGTGTGTGTTCTCACTACTTCACTGACCAGCCGTTCCCCTATCTCTCTCCATCTCCTGGGACCTCCCTGTTCCCTGAGACATAACAACATTAAATTAGGCCAATTAATGACCCTACAATGACCTCTAAGTGTTCAAGTGAAAGGAAGAGTCTCATGTATTGTACTTTTAATCAAAAGCTAGAAATGATTAAGCGTAGTGAGGAAGGCATGTTGAAAAACCGAGATAAGCCATAAGTTGGGCCTCTTGCTCTGGTTCGCCAAGTTGTGAATGCAAAGGAAAAGTTCTTGAGGGAAATTAAAAGTGCTACTCCAGTGAACCCATGAATGATAAGAAAGTGAAACTTCCTCATAGTTGATATGGAGAAAGTTTTAGTGGTCTGGATAGAAGATCAAACCAGCCACAACATTCCCTTAAATCAAAACCTAATCCAGAGAGGTGAAGAAGCTGTAGAAGAAAAGTTTGAACTAGCAGAGGTTGGTTCATGACATTGAAGGAAAGAAGGCATCTCCATAACTTAAAAGTGCAAGGTGAAGCAACAAGTGCTGATATAACAGCTGTAGTAAGTTATCCAGAAGCTCTAGGTAAGATAATGAATGAAGGTAACTACACTAAACAACAGATTTTTTTTTTTTTTTTTGCCTTGCCGAGCGGCATGCTTGATCTTAGTTCCCTGACCAGGGGTCTAACCCACTCCCCCTGCAGTGGAAGAGTGGAGTTCTAACCACTGGACAACCCCAGGGAATTCCTAACAGATTTTTAATATAGGCATAACAGCCTTCTATTGGAAGAAGATGGCATGTAGATCTTTCTTAGCTAGAGAGAAGTCAGTGCCTGGTTTCAACAGTTCAAAGGACAGGTTGACTCTCTTGTTAGGGGCTAATGCAGCTGGTGACTTGAAGTTGAATCCAGTGCCCATTTACCACTCTGAAAATCCCAGGGCCCCTAAAAATTATGCCTGTGTTCTATATGGAACAACAAAACTTGGATGACAGCACATCTGTTTATAACACAGTATACTGAATATTATAAGCCCAGTATTGAGACATATTGCTCAGAAAAAAAAAAAAAAGATTATTTTCAAAATATCACCACTCATTGACAATGCACCCAGTCACCCAAGAGTTCTAATGGAGATGTAAAGCCCATGATCCAGGGACAACTTCCCCAGGAGAACACACGGTGCGCCTCAGGCTGGTGCAACGTTGTGGTGGCCTCTGACGCCCCAGGCTCACCCTGCATTCCATACCCCTCCCTCCCCCTGGCCTGAGTGAGCCAGAGACACGGAAGCAGCTGCTAGTTTAACCCCATCTTGTCTGAGCAAAGAACAGACGCCCTCAGGCGACCTACATGCAGAGGCAGGTCCAAATCCAAATTTGAATACTGGGAGGTGGGCAAACAAAGAAAAGAAAGGGAAATTTTTCCCAGCAGCCTCAGGAGCAGCAGATTAAATCTCTAAAATCAACTTGATGTACCCTCATCTGTGGAATACCTGAATAGACAACGAATTATCCCAAATTGAGGAGGGGGACTTTGAGAACAATGATATATAGACATATTTCCCCTTTTTCTCTTTCTGTGAGTGTGTATGTGTATGCTTCTGTGTGTGATTTTGTCTGTATATCTTTGCTTTTACCATTTGTCCTAGGGTTCTGTCTGTCCTATTTTTTTTTTTACTTAAAAATTTTTTTCTTAAGAATTATTTTTTATGTTAATAACTTCATTTCATTTAAGTTTACTTTATTTTATTTAATTTTATCTTAGTCTTTCTTTCTAGTTTTTTCTCCCTTTTATTCTGAGCTGTGTACAGGAAAGGCTCTTAGTGCTCCAGCCAGGCATCAGGGCTGTGGCATTGAGGTGGGAGAGTCAAGTTCAGGACATGGTCCACAAGAGATCTCCCAGCTCCATGTAATACCTAACGGTGAAAATCTCCCAAGATCTCCATCTCAACGCCAAGACCCAGCTCCACTCAATGACCAGCAAGCTACACTGCAGGACACCCTATGCCAAACAACTAGCAGGACAGGAACACAACCACATCCATTAGCACAGAGGCTGCCTAAAATCATTATAAGGCCACAGACACCCCAAAACACACCACCAGATGTGGACCTGCCCACCAGAAAGACAAGGTCCAGCCACATCCACCAGAACACAGGCACTAGTCCCCTTCACCAGGAAGCCTAAATAACCCACTGAACCAACCTTAGCCACTGGGACAGACACCAAAAATAAAAGAAACTACGAACCTGCAGCCTGTGAAAAGGAGACCCTAAACACAGTAAGTTAAGCAAAATGAGAAGACAGAGAAACACACAACAGAAGAAGGAACAAGGCAAAACTCCACCAGACCTAACAAATGAAGAGGATATATGCAGTCTACCTGAAAAAGAATTCAGAATAATGATAGTAAAGATGATCCAAAATCTTGGAAATAGAATGGAGAAAATACAAGAAATGGTTAACAAGGACCTAGAAGAACTAAAGAGCAAACAAAGAGATGAACAACACAATAAATGAAATTAAAAATTCTCTACAAGGGATCAATAGCAGAATAAGTGAGGCAGAAGAAAGGATAAGTGACCTGGAAGATAAAATAGCTTAATAATTACTGCAGAGCAGAATAAAGAATGAAAAGAATTGAGGACAGACTCAGAGACCCCTGAGATAACATTAAATGCACCAACATTGAATTATAGGGGTCCCAGAAGAAGAAGAGAAAAGGAAAGGAACTGAGAAAATATTTGAAGAGATTATAGCTGAAAACTTCCCTAACATGGGAAAGGAAATAGTTAATCAAGTCCAGGAAGCAGAGAGAGTCCCATACAGAATAAATCCAAGGAGAAACACACCAAGACACACATAAATCAAACTATCAAAAATTAAATAAAAAGAAGAAACTTTAAAAGCAGCAAGGGAAAAACAACAAGTAACACATAAGGGAATCCCCATAAGGTTAAGAGCTGATCTTTCAGCAGAAACTATGCAAGCCAGAAGAGAGTGGCAAGACATATTTAAAGTGATGAAAGAGAAAAACCTACAACAAAGATTACTCTATCCAGCAAAGAGCTCATTCAGATTTGATGGAGAAATTAAAACGTTTACAGACAAGCAAAAGATAAGAGAATGCAGCACCACAAAACCAGCTTTAAAACAAATGCTAAAGGAACTTCTCTAGGCAGGAAACACAAGAGAAGGAAAAGGCCTATACTAATACACCCAAAACAATTAAGAAAATGATAGGAACATACATATCAATAATTACCTTAAATATAAATGGATTAAAGGCTCCAACCAAAAGACATAGACTGGCTGAATGGATACAAAAACAAGACCCGTATATATGCTGTCTACAAGAGATGCACTTCAGACTTAGGGACACATACAGACTGAAAGTGTGGGGATGGAAAAAAAGATATTCCATGCAAATGGAAATCAAAAGAAAGCTGGAGTAGCAATTCTCATATCAGACAAAATAGACTTTAAAACAAAGACTATTACAAGAGACAAAGAAGGACACTACATAATGATCAAGGGATCAATCCAAGAAGATATAACAATTGTAGATATGTATGTACCCAATATAGGAGCACCTCAATACATAAGGCAAATACTAACAGCCATAAAAGGGGAAATTGATAGTACCACAATCATAGTAGGTGAATTTAACACCCCACTTTCACCAAAGGACAGATCATCCAAAATGAAAATAAGTAAGGAAACCCACGCTTAAAATGATACATTAAACAAGATGGACTGAATTGATATTTATAGGACATTCCATCCAAAATCAACAGAATACATATTCTTCTCAAGTGCTCATGGAACATTTTCCAGGATAGATCATATGTTGGGTCACAAATCAAGCCCTGGTAAATTTCAGAAAATTGAAATCATTTCGAGTATCTTTTCTGACCAAAACGCTATGAGACTAGATACCAATTAAAGAAAAAAATCTGTAAGAAATGCAAACACATGGAGGCTAAACAACACACTACTAACTAACCAAGAGATCACTGAAGAAATCAAAGAGGAAACCAAAAAATACCTAGAAACAAATGACAGTGAAAAGACAACAACCCAAAACCTATGAGATACAGCAAAAGCAGTTTTAAGAGGGAAGTTTATAGCTATACAAGCCTACCTTAAGGATGAAGAAACATCTCAAATAAACAACCTAACCATACACCTAAAGCAATTAGAGAAAGAAGAACAAAAAAACCCCAAAGTTACCACCAGAAGGAAAGAAATCATAAAGATCAGATCAGAAATAAATGAAAAAGAAATGACAGAAATGATAGCAAAGAGCAATAAAACTAAAAGCTGGTTCTTTGAGAAGATAAACAAAATTGATAAACCATTACCCAGACTTATCAAGAAAAAAAGGGAGAAGACTCAAACCAATAGAATTAGAAGTGAAAAAGGAGAAGTAACAACTGACACTGAAGAAATACAAAGGATCATGAGAGATTACTACAAGCCACTATATGCCAATAAAATGGACAACCTGGAAGAAATGACAAATTCTTAGAAATTCACAACCTTCTGAGACTGAACCAAGAAGAAATAGAAAATCTGAACAGATCAATCACAAGCACTGAAATTGAAACTGGGGTTAAAAATCTTCCAACAAACAAGAGCTCAGGACTAGAGGGCTTCACAGGTGAATTCTATCCAACATTTAGAGAAGAGCTAACACCTATCCTTCTCAAATTCTTCCAAAATATAGCAGAAAGAGGAACACTCCCAAACTAATTCTACGAGGCCACCATCTCTCTGATACCAACACCAGACAAAGATGTCACAAAGAAAGAACACTACAGGTCAATATCACTGATGAACATAAAAGCAAAAATCCTCAAGAAAATACTAGCAACCAGAATCTAACAGCACATTAGAAGGATCATACACCATGATCAAGTGGAGTTTATCCCAGGAATGCAAGGATTCTTCAATACAGGCAAATCAATCAATGTGATACAACATATTAAAAAATTAAAGGAGAAAAAACATATGATCATCTCAATAGATGCAGAGAAAGCTTTTGACAAAATTCAACACTGATTTATGATAAAAACCCTCCAGAAAATAGGCATACAGGGAACTTTCTTCAACATAATAAAGGACTTATATGACAAACCCACAGGCAACATTGTCCTCAATGGTGAAAAACTGAAAACATTTCCACTAAGATCAGGAAAAAGACAAGGTTGCCCACTCTCACCACTATTATTCAACATAGTTTTGGAAGTTTTACCCACAGCAATCAGAGAGGAAAAAGAAATAAAACGAATCCAAATTGGAAAAGAGGTAAAGCTGTCACTGTTTGCAGATGACATGATACTATACATAGAGAATCCTAAAGATGCTACCAGAAAACTACTAGAGCTAATCAATGAATTGGTAGAGTAGCAGGGTACATAATTAAGGCACAGAAATCTCTTGCATTCCTATATACTAATAATGAAAAATCTGAGAGTGAAATTAAGAAAACATTCCCATTTACCATTGCAACAAATAGAACAAAATATCTAGGAATAAAACTACCTAAGGAGACAAACGACCTGTATGCAGAAAATTATAAGACACTGATGAACGAAATTAAAGATGATACAAATAGATGGAGAGATATATCATGTCCTTGGACTGTAAGAATCAACATTGTGAAAATGACTCTACTACCCAAAGCAATCTACAGATTCAATGCAATCCCTATCAAACTACCACTGGCATTTTTCACAGAACAAGAACAAAAAATTTCAAAATTTGTATGGAAACACAAAGACCCCGAATAGCCAAAGCAATCTTGAGAGAGAGAAACGAAGCTGGAGGAACCAGGTTCCCTGACTTCAGACTATATTACAAAGCTACAGTAATCAAGACAGTATGGTACTGGCACAAAACCAAAAATATAGATGAATGGAACAAGATAGAAAGCCCAGAGATAAACCCATGCACATATTGTCACCTTATCTTTGATAAAGGAGGCAAGAATATACAGTGGAGAAAAGACAGCCTCTTTAACAAGTGGTGCTGGGAAACTGAATGCTACATGTAGAAGAATTAAATTAGAACACTCCCTAACACCATACACAAAAATAAACTCAAAATGGATTAAAGACCTAAATGTAAGGCCAGACACCATCAAACTCTTAGAGGAAAACATAGGCAGAAGACTGTGTGACATAAATCACAGCAAGATCCTTTTTGACCTACCTCCTAGAGAAAAGGAAATAAAACCAAAAATAAACAAATGGGACCTAATGAAACTTAAAAGCTTTTGTACAGCAAAGGAAACCATAAACAAGAAGAGAAGACAACCCTTAAAATGAGAGAAAATATTTGCAAATGAAGCAACTGATAAAGGATTAATCTCCAAAACATACAAGCAACTCTTGCAGCTCAATATCAAGAAAACAAAAAACCCAATCCAAAAATGGGCAGAAGAATTAAACAGACATTTCTCCAAAGAAGATATACAGATTGCCAACAAACACATGAAAGAATGCTCAACATCATTAATCATTAGAGAAATGCAAATCAAAACTACAATGAGATATTGTCTCACACTGGTCAGAATGGCCAACATCAAAAAATCTACAAAAAATAAATGCTGGAGAGGGTGTGGAGAAAAGGGAACCATCTTGCACTGTTGGTGGGAATGTAAATTGATACAGCCACTATGGAGAACAGTATGGAGGTTCCTTAAAAACTAAAAATAGAACTACCATATGAGCCAATAATCCCACTACTGGGCATATGCCCTGAGAATACCATAATTCAAAAAGAGTCATGTACCAAAATGTTCAGTGCAGCTCTATTTATAATAGCCAGGACATGGAAGCAACCTAAGTGTCCATCATCAGATGAATGGATAAAGAAGATGGGGCACATATATACAATGGAATATTACTCAGCCATAAAAAGGAATGAAACTGAGTTATTTGTAGTGAGGTGGATGGACCTAGAGACTGTCATACAGAGTGAAGTCAGAAAGAGAAAAACAAATATTGTATGCTAACACATATATATGGTATCTAAAAAAAAAAAGAAAAAAAATGGTCAGAAGAACTTAGAAGCAAATTGGGAATAAACATGCAGACCTAGTAGACAATTGACTTGAGGATATGGGGAGGGGGAAGGGTAAGCTGAGAAAAAGTGAGAGAGTGGCATGGACTTATATACAGTACCAAACATAAAATAGATAGCTAGTGGGAAGCAGCCGCGTAGCACAGCGAGATCAGCTCGGTGATTTGTGACCACCTAGAGGGGTGTGATAGGGATGGTGGCAGGGAGGAAGATTCAAGAGGGAGGAGATATTGGAACATATGTATATGTATAACTGATTCACTTTGTTATAATGCAGAAACTAACACATCATTGTAAAGCAATTATACTCCAATAAAGATGTTAGAAAAATAATTAAATCTGAATATTAAAAATAAAAGAAAATTATTACCTCTTACTATATTTTACAGTGTTGTCCACATTTTTATGAGTTAGGAATGTACAATATTTCTAATGAATGGACATGTGCTTTTAAAAAGAGTTAGGTATTATTACTTTAAAACATCATTCATAAATTATTATTTATTTGTAACATTTTGAAATTCTAAAGGAATAACATAAATTATTTTTGATTCTATGAAATTAAAAGTAAAATAATTGACCCATCAGAGTTTCTACTGAACTTGGATTTTACTTAATAATATAATAACATTGTCTCCATGTTTAGTATTTTCACTTTCTCAGATTACCCCATTTTCTTCCAAATATTTGCGGAAATAAATAGAACAGGTTAAATTCCCTTCATAGCATCTCTTTTTTAAAAAAGAAAATTTCTTTTTTGGATATCTTTAATCATACTACTGTCTTTGGTACTTCCTGGGTATAAATGATCTCCCTCTCCCCGAGCCAGCCCTCAGGTAGTCTATAACTAGGAAATCCATCACCGATCACTCTATCTTCATCATTAAAACTGATGCAGTGTTGACAGAGTAGACCTTAAGGACTACAGATTCTCCTCACTTGTTTTAATTCAATATCATAGAGATCCTAATTTTGGTAGTTACCACTTAACATTCATAAACTGAGCTAAAGAATGAAATCAGTCTGCAAAAATTTCTTATTCAACAAAACTCATTTTGTATTTCTTTAAACACTGTGTTTCTATAGTTGCAACTATATGCCCCAAATAGGGGAGAGCTTCAGGCTATATAACTAAGTGAGCAATTTTCAACATTACCTCTTTTTCAGTGAAGATAGTAGTTATTCTGCAATCTATTGTTCTGTTATCAAACCACAATAATATTGCATAAAGAAATCAATGATTTTATTTTGCAGTGATATTTTACAGTTCAGAGTGGTTTCAATATTCTAAGAAAATATTGTGTAACATTCACAATATGGATCCATAAGTTTACTGAGCAACATTTTGGTTTTGGAATTCTCAGGTATTAATTTTTATTATTTAAAAATAGTTAATAGTATTAAAATTTTAAATGAAGAAGGAAAAGATACTATTCTCAGTAAGAATATAAAATAAAGATTTAGAAAAATGCATACATTTAATAAAGTTTCTTAAGTCAAATAAGCCAAGTATACCTCCAAGTATTTAAAAATGTGTTCTCCCAAGAGAATGAAAAGACAAACCACAGACTGGGAGACAATATTTGCAAATATTTGATAAAGGCAGTTATCCAAAATATATGAAGAACTCTTAAAACTCATATGAGAAAAGGAACAACTTGATTAAAAAAGTAGGCTAAAGAGCCTAAAAGACATATATATAAATGACAAATAAGCATAAGAAAAGCTGTTCTACATCATATGTCATCAGGGAGATGCAAATTAAAACAGTGAGACACAACTACACAGCTAATAGAATGGCTAACACATAGAACACAACAACATCAATACTGGCAAGCATGTACAGCAACAGGAACTATCATTCATGGCTGGTGGAAGAGAGTTTGGCAGTTTCTTACAATACTAAACATATTATTACCATAAAATCTAGCAATTGTTCTCCTTCGTATTTACCTGGAGAAATTGAAAATATATATCCACACAAAACCCTGTATGTGGTTTATACATTTTACGGTAGCTTTATTCCTACTTGCCCAAATTTGGAAGCAATCAGATGTCCTTCAGTAGGTAAATGGATAAATAAAGAGTGGTACATACAGAAAATGGGATATCATTCAGTGCTAAAAATAAATGAGCACTTCCCCAGTGGAACAGTGGTTAAGAATCTGCCTGCCAATGCAGGGGACATGGGTTCAACCCCTGGCCCAGGAAGACCCCATATATCGTGGAGCAACTAAGCCCGTGCACCACAACTACTGCGCCTGTGCTCTAGAGCCCACAAGCCACAACTACTGAGCCCACGTATGACACCTACTGAGGCTTGCACACCTAGAGCCCATGCTCCGCAACAAGAGAAGCCACTGCAATGAGAAGCCCGTGCACCACAACAAAGAGTAGCCCCTGCTCACCGCAACTAGAGAAAGTCTACATGCAGCAATGAAGACCCAACGCAGCCAAAAATAAATAATAAATAAATAAATAAAATTATAAAAATAAATAAATAAATAAAAGAAACATATCTTTAAAAAAAATAAATAAATAAAATAAAAGTAAATGAGCCACTGAGCCATGCAAATACATAGAGGAATCTTAAATGCAGATTACAAAGTGAAATAAACCAATATGAAAGGTTGTGAAACTATGTAACGTTCCTCAAAAGGCAAAACTATTGAGACAGTAAAAATATCAGTGGTTGCCAAGTGTTGCTGGGAGAAAGGAATGAATAGGTGAAGCACAGAAGATTTTTAGGGCTGTGAGATTACACTGTATGATTCTATAATGGTGGATACATGTCACTATACATTTGCCCAAACCCATAAAATGTGCAAGCACAAAGAGTGAATTATAACATAAACTTTGGATTTCGGGTAATAATGATATGTCAATGTAGATTGGTCAGTCATAACTAATGAATCACTCTGGTGGGGAATGTTGATAATGGCGGAACCTGTGCATGTGTGGGGCATGGTTTTATGTGAAATCTCTGTACCTTCCCTTCAATTTTTCTGTTAACTAAAACTGCTCTAAAAAACAAAGTCTATACCAAATGAAAAAAAATACATCCTCCATCTAGAAATATATCAAACATGCAACCTGTATACCTGAATCAGACTTGACTAAATCACCTCATTTATATAATTTTATTTTTTCTGAAAATATTGGTTGTTTGTTGATTAATTTAACCAACTAATTGGTCATTAAGTGGGCAAAGCTTTATTACCATCTTTAACATTAACAAATTAATTTATACATTTCCTACTGAAGTCCTCATTTCAGTGTTGTCCTAACTAAAGTCAGCATAAATCTTTGAACATTGACAAAAATAAAGGAAGGATTATATTAAAATAATATTTTTTGTGCAAAATTTTTTCACCTTATTTGATTTCCTATTGCCTTTGTGAAGAACAGTCCTTTACATGTAAAGGGTATATGTTTATTTTTTATGTCATTATCTCCAAAGCAGACAATATATTTAAAGTCTTAACAGCACTACCTTCACTTTCTCCTCAAATGATTTGTCTTGCTTAGAATTTTATCATTGGTATAATTGGTGAAGATCTAATATACATAGGAAAATGTTTATAACTATTCTCTCTTAGGCTTCAAGTAGACACCACTCATCGAAATTATTGTACTAGGCAGACTATTTTGTAAAGCCTTCAAATATAAAGTGAAAAGCAAATTAATGAGGGTAATATGATAACTGAGATAAACATAATAATAATGAAACCTCTGCTTAATACAGGCTGGAAACAAACATAAACTTTGCTGGAAACATTCAAAAGGAAAGGTATGTGATTTATTAGGGAGGGAGAAATGAAAACCAAAAGTGAGAATTCAAAAAATAAAAGAACAAACAGAGTGGTCATATCCTGCAAGGAAAAAAAATATATACCAGGCTCTTAGATTATTTTAAATTAAAATGCTACTGCAACTAATCTACACTGGTATCTTCACATTCAATAGTTAAGTCATAAGTGAATACGATAATAGTTTTCATGCCAAAATAACAGGACAACCTAGGCAGTTTTTGTTTGTCCGTTTAATTACTCAGGAATAATTTTAGTTATTTCTAAAGTATATTACAGATTTTACTATTTTAATATTAAAATTTTTATTTAAGGTAGATAGTATTCTATCAGATGAAATCCATATTTGGATATTTGTAGAAAATAAATTATATATTATATGTATCTGCATACACATACATATATGTATATTGATATACATATACACAGATATATTTAGTCACTAATGCAATCTGTAGAAACTTCTTCTCTTTGAAGAATTTATTTTCAGAATTTCCATCATGAAGTGAAAAATGCAACACATACAATTGGTGTATCTCAAGCACAAAAGTATTTCATTTTCCTGAAAGTAATTTTCCATTCTTACATTGTTATTTTTAGTAATGGTAAATTGCTTCACTTTGAATTTGAACAGATTTATTTTAATGTATACAGATTATTGGAATTTGTGTTTTGTAAAGAGTAGGTAATCCATATATTAATTTGCAGTCATATTTAGGCTAGTGTTATGTTTGTGTTTATATTTAATGTGCTAAAATATATATTCATGTGTAATCTGAAAAATAGCAACTTTCACTGATACTTTCTTGGTATCGCTATCATTTTAGAATTGTAAAGAATTGAAAAACATACTATCAAAGGATATAAAATTAAATACTTATATTTTCTTTATTCTTTTATTATATCTCTATTTTAGCAACAATGCATTTATTTGTACACCAGCTCATCATTTGAGCCAGATCATGGCTCACTTTATCTTCTGAAGAATAATAGATTGTTGTGATGTTGGAGAGTGGATAATGAACTTTCAGGCCTTAACACTTCTTGAATTTCTTACTAGGTACTAACATGGGAATGGCTGAAGCCTAACCAAGATATCTATTTCTATTTGTCATTTTTAGGAAGCCACATGATTTTTAAAACCTTCAGAAGACAAGTTTGCTATCAAATATTTTGGAAATTCTATTCAGACTTTTAAAACCTAAGCTCCCTTTCCCCCCCATTATTAAATTCAGATATACTCATGGTAAAACACAGAATAGTATAAATCAGAAAATAATAAATGAATTCCTATAGTACCACCCACCAAATGTAACCACAATTAATAACTTACGTTGATGTTATTACTTACAGTAGTCCATAGAACTTCTGTTTATTTAATTACTCCATACTCACTCCATATGAAAATTCTGTGGCCTCTACTATCCAGAATGTGACCTTTTCTCTCTACTTAACTGCTATCCTAATCTCTTAAAGGAGTCTATTTTCAATAGCTAACCAATGTGACACTTCTAAAATGGACACTAAATCATGTCACTCTGTGCAAAACCCTTCAGTATCTCCCTATTTTTCCCAGAGTATATGCAAATTTTTCATATTGTTTGGGGAAGAAAAAAAACACCTGATTACAAAAATACCTGAAATAATAGTTATATAGAGTCATAAGAAACTTTCATATGGATAAAGAATCATTAAGTGGTAAATGGTAGGATCCTTTATTCATCAACAAATATTTTATTGTGTGTTTGTATGCCAGGTGTTTAGTGTAATGAAAAATTTAATTGTCTCTGCTTTTTATATAATGATATTGTAGTGTGGAAAAGGAGCAGGGAATCACATCAATAGAGTACAGTTTCCAGGAGTGGACTAATGGACTAAAGGACACTGTGACTTGGGAGAATTTGTGTAATTTAAACTTCATATGAGAGAAGGGAGTCAAAATAGCTAACGCGATTGAGAAAGGAAATATTGTATGTAATGTATTAGTCCTAGAAGAGGAATCCTGATATAGATCTCACAAAAAGAAAGCTGTGTGGTGATGCCTTCTGAGATGTGACAGTATTCGGCAGTTCAGTAGGAATCAGATGGAGGGATATAGACAGCTTAAGAGGTAAGCAATATGAGTTTGACATTGCTGTGTGAGAACAAAAGATAGAAAAACATGTTCGTTTTGTGGTTCATATAAATTCAGTAAGAAAGATAGGATTTGGGGTTAATATTAATTTAATAAGAATTTAGGTTTTAACCAACATATTGGAACTATCTCAGTCCATGAGATTGTATGTCTATCTTGTTTATTCCATGACAATCATGTATGTATCTTGCTTTTTATGTGAGTGGACAGCTATGATATAAGAGAAATGATGAATTTAAATATCATACTTTAATGTTGAGTTAAATATCCATTAAACTGTGTTCTTCACTCATCTTTAAGTCTCTTAAGTCCATTAGTTTATTGTTAAATAAACAAATATCTCATGGGAATTTAGTGAAGGGAAGCTCAAATAAGAAAAACAAAGATGAAAATACATATGTGATATTTCAAAAGACAGATCTGGCACAAGTATAAAACAATTTTTGCTCTTTGGAATACTTATATAGTTTTTGTAAAACAAAATACCTGATATGGATAGCTTCACCTTTATTGGCAAAAATCTTTTTCCAGAACATTATACCTACTGATCAGATCTAACTCTCCACAAATATCCTCAACAGAATTCTCATGCAGACCTCCCTGTCACAAACATTCAGAATATATCCTCATCTGTGAAAAGTATAGATCATTTAATTCATTGTAGACTCATCATTTTATTTACTGTATTTTTATTGGTTGAATAGTTCTGAAAAATACAATTTCTTCTGAGAATGGAGACAAAAATTCTTTTTTTAATCAAGTTTGGAGAGGCATCTGGCAATGCCAAACCATAGCATAAGACCAGCAACTGTGTGCTGAGGGTATAGTGAGGGTGAGAGTGATGAGGGTAGGGGACAAGGCATCAATGAGTGCCTGCCTCTTTACTAAATAAGTAAATGAAGAAGGTCTCAGGACTATATAATTTAACAGCTTTGTACTGGGAGGCTGGGGTCCATTTGTCATGGGGGCAAATAAGTTGGGCTGGAAAATGAGATGGGTCAGAAAAGTTTGAAACTTCTATTTCCCATGATCGATGCATAGCTTTCCCCAGCAGTATATGCTCCCAGAGACCTCATTTAGTGGGAAGAGAAAATTAATGTCAGTATAATCTTATGAAGAAGTGTTGCTAGCAGCACTTTGTTAAAAAGGCCAGTTTCTTTTAAAGTTCACCATGTATATATTGTGCCAGTACCCATGAGGAAACTCTTAATTCCAACATGCATCTCTAGTGCAAAGTAATATCTTCATTCTTGCCACTGCCTGTCTATTTCTGGAAGCAAGTTATTCATTGTCTACACCTTTGAGGATTCTCTGTCTAATCATGTACAGTTAAGATGTATGAAACTTTTCAATTTGTTCCCTCTTTGCCACGGTGAAGGATACTGAAAATCCTGACACTAACCACTTAGCCAGAGGCTACACAGTAAGCACCTTCAAGTAAAACTTAGGTGAATGAAGGAACTGACATAACATTTTCATTGCAATTCTGCTGCTGTGCCAACTGTACTTCAAAACAGACATGTCATCTGTTATCCTTTGATGGTCTTTTTTTTTCAGTTTTATTCCTGCAGATTGGAATAAAGCTCTTATCTAAGACAAAAAAACAATAGGGCATATTAATAGTTCAATGGCCATTGTCAGTCATAGTGAATACCTATTATTGCTCTGCAAAGTGGCGATTAAATCTGAAAAGTTACCAGACTCTCTGTTCCAATCTAAAAGTATAAATCAACATCTCTGTTTTAAAATTTTAGGGGAGGAAATTAAGGTGTCATAATCTCAGGTATAGAAAGTAGATTCATTTAAATCAATCTGACGAGTAATATTAATACTTATGATTTCTCTAATGTTGCCAGGAATATTATATAAAAATAGAACATAGAGTAAAAGGAGACACATTGTAATTAAAATTTACTAAATTAAAATAATCCTTAATAATATAGGCAATATATTAATTATAGAAAAGAGCATAAATCCTGGAGACAGACTGCCTGTCCTCAAGTACATGTGATAATATTTAATAGCAATGAAATCTTTGGCAGGTAATTTCAACTTTCTATGCCTCAGTTTCCTCATCTATTTATTAAGTAATACCAAACTCATAGGGTTTTTTAATATCTGAGTTAATACATGTAAAGTGTACATCATACTACCTAACATTTCTAGGGATTCATCATTACAGGCATACTATTATGAATTTAAAGCAATTAGTCAATCACCATCACTCCCATCATGTATTTTTCTTAATTGGCATAATTCTTATGAACTTTATAAAACAGAAGATAGTATATTGCTTGATCTGAAAATAATGTTATTGTGGATTAATAAATAAAATTAAAGCAGAATTAGACTCAGGCAGCTTCCATAAAAAATGTGCTAACATTAAAAAACAAATTATCATAAAAATCTCACTGTAAGTGCTGCTTTTCAAAAATTAGAATCATTCATAATGAAATGACAATCTAGGTGGATATTAATTAATATTCTTGTTACATATACTGAAGGTAATTACTGGGGGTACATTAAATGAAATACTGAAATAAAGAAGATGAATTTGACAACTGGAATTCAAAAAGTACAGGCTCCAACCATGTATAATTATGATAATTTTGTATGTCAAAATCTGTAGTTATGGTTCTAATAGTAAGTAAGATAGACCCTACTGGATTACACTCCTGCAGGCACTCTGGTAATAAGCCTTGGAACTAATACAAAAACAACTACTTGAATGCACTGGAGAGTAGAAAGAAGCAGATAGACTCTTGTGGGGACTGCATACTCAAAAGAGGAGAGAACGAAGCTAAATGAAGTAATTTCTAATATTTGTGATTTTAAACTTGGCACTAAAGAGTTGAGTATGTGCCATCAGCAGGGCACCAGAGGAAAAAAATGGTGAACCAGGCATCTTAAGCTAGGTACTGTGGCCAATGAACAGAGTAGAGAATGCCGGAAGGGAAAGAGCCACAGAAGAAATTACATTCTACTTACCCATTCCCTGAATCTTCAAACAAGCATATGAAAAACAGCCACAAAAAAACTCAGCTGAAAAAAAAGACCTGAACTAAGACTGGAGTTTCTGCCCAAGAAACAGAGTTTGAAATTAAATCCTAGCCAAAATACTTAATTGACTACTAAAACAAAGAATCAAGAGCCTAGAAATAGATCCACATAAATTTAGTCAATTGATTATTGATAAAGGAGCAAATACAACATAATGGAGCAAAAATTGTCTTTTCAACAAGTCATGCTGGAACACCGTATATCCACATACAAAAAAGTGAGTCTAGACACAGACCCTATATGCAGAACAAATATTAACTCAAAATGGATCACACACCAAAAAGTAAAATGAAAAAGCAAAAATGTCTAGATGACCTCGGATTCGACAATGATGTCTAAGAAAAAACACCAAAGGCATGATCCATGAATTAAATAACTGATAAGCTGGACTTCACTAAAATTAAAAATTCATGAGAGGTGGAGAGTAGAGATGCAGAATATTTGAAATGAATTTGAAACTAAGAGATCAGCAACTTAAAACAATCATGTATATATATAGACTGCAATATCAACTCCTCATGGTAACTGCAAACCAAAAATCTAAAATAGATATACACACAAAAAAGAAAAAAGAACCCAAGCATAAGACTAAAGTCATCAAATCACAAGAAAAAAGAACAAAAGAAGGAAGGAAGAAAAATGACCTACAAAAACAAATCCAAAACAATTAACAAAATGGCAACAGAAACATGCATATTTATAATTACCTTAAATGTAGATGGATTAAATGCTCCAACCAAAAGACACAGACTAGCACTGGCTGAATGGATACAAAAACAAGACTCGTGTATATGTTGTCTACAAGAGTCCCATTTCAAGCTTAGGGACACATACAGACTGAAAGTGAGGAGATGGAAAAAGATATTCCATGCAAATGGAATTCAAAAGAAATCTGGAGTAGCAATACTCACACCTGACAAAATAGACTTTAAAATAAAGACTGTTACAAGAGACAAAGAAGGATACTACAAAATGATCAAGGGTTCAATCCAAGAAGAAAATATAACAATTGTAAATATATGCACCGAACATAGGAGCACCTCAATATGTAAGGCAAATGTTAACAGACATAAATGGAGAAATTGACAGTAACAAAATAATAGTGGGGGACTTTAACACCCCACTTACATCAATGGACAGATAATCCAGACAGAAAATCAATAAGGAAACACAGGCCTTAAATGACACATTAGACCAGATGGTCTTAATTGATATTTAATCATCATTAATTCCTAAATCAGCAGAATATACACTTTTTTCCAATACTCTTGGAACGTTCTCTGGGATAGATCACATTCTGTGCCACAAAGCAAGCCTTGATAAATTTATGAAAATTGAAATCATATCAAGCATCTTTTCTGACCACAACACTATGAGATTAGAAATGGACTATAAGAAAAAAAACTTCAAAAACATGAACACATGGAGGGTAAACAATGTGCTACAATGGATTATTGAAGGGATCAAAGAGGAAATCAATTGGTACATAGATATGAATGAAAATGAAAACACAATGACTCAAAACCTATGGGAAAAAAAAAAAAAACCTATGGGACACAGCAAGAGCAGTTCTAAGAGGGAAGGTTATAGCAATACAGTAAGTCCCCTACATACGGACCTTCAGGTTGCAAAACTTTTAAAGATAAGAACACACATTCCATCAACATCAGGCATAAGTGAAACTGCATCTTGCCCTCCATCTCCTATGGCTGATGATCCTTCAGCTCTACCATCTCCCACCTCCTACAGTCAGTAACTCTTCTTGCCTGTTCATTCAATGCCAACCCCTGTATGCCAGCTGTTGTACTGTACTACTGTACTTTTGAAGGTACTATATTGTAAGATTGAAATATATATATATATTTGGCCATGCTGTGCAGCATGTGGCATCTTAGTTCCCTGATCAGGGGTCAAACCCATTATCCCTGCATTTGGAATGTGGAGTCTTAACCACTGTATCACCAGGGAAGTCCCCAAAATATTTTCTTTATTTTTTGTGTTTGTTTATTTTTTATGCATTATTTGTGAGAAGAGTATTATAAACTTATTACAGTACAGTACTATATAGTCAATTGTGTTAGTTGGGTACCTAGGCTAAATTTGTTGGACTTACAAACAAATTGGACTTAATGAACATGCTCTTGGAACAGAACTTGTTCATATGTAGGGGACTTACTGTACAAGCTTACCTCAGGAAACAAGAAAAATAAAAAACTAACATTACATCTAAAGAGAAAGAACAAACAAAATCCATAGTTACTAGAAGGAAAGAAATCTTAAAGATCAGCACAAAAATCAATGAAATAGAGATGAAAAAAACTGTAGGAAAGATCATCAAAACTAAAAGCTAGTTCTTTGAAAAGATAAACAAAATAAATAAACATTTAGCCAGACTCATCAGGAAAAAAAGGGAGAGGACCCAAATCAATATAATTAGAAATGAAAATGGAGAAGTTACAACTGATACCACAGAAATACAAAGGCCTATAAGAGACTACTGCAAGCAACTATATATGCCAATAAAATGGAAAACCTAGAAGAAATTGACAAATTATTAGAAAGGCACAATCACTCAAGACTGAACAAGGAAGAAATACAAAATATGAACAGGTGAATTACCAGTACTGAAATTGAATCTGTGATTAAAAAACTCCCAACAAACAAAAGTCCAGGACCAGATGGCTTCACAGGAGAATTCTATCAAACATTTAGAGAAGAGTTAACACTTATCCTTCTGAAACTATTCCAAAAAATTTCAGATGAAGGAACACTTCCAAACTCATTCTGTGAGGCCATCAACAACCTGATAACAAAACCATACAAAAATACCACCAAGAAAAAAAAAAAAAAAAAAAGGAAGGAAAGAAAATTTACAGGCCAACATCACTGATGAACATAGATGCAAAAATCTTCAACAGAATACTAACAACCAAATCTAACAGTACATTAAAGGATCATACACCATGATCAAGTGGGATTTATCCCAGGGATACAAGGATTTTCAATATCTGCAAATCAATCAGTGCGATACACACATTAACAGTTTGAAGAATAAAAAACATATGATCATCTCAATAAATGCAGAAAAATCTTTTGATAAAATTCAACATCCATTTATGATAAAAACTCTCTATAAAGTGAGCAGAGAGGGAACCTACCTCAACCTAATAAAGACCATATATGACAGACCCAGATTTAATATCATACTCAATGGTGAAAAGCTGAAAGCATTTCTTCTAAGATCATGAATAAGGCAAGGTAGTCCACTCTTGCCACTTTTATTTCACATAATTTTGGAAGTCCTAGTCATAGAAATCTGAAAAGAAAAAGAAATAAAAGGAATCCAAATAGGGAAAGAAGAAGTAAAACTGTCAGTGTTTGCAGATGACATGAAACTATACATAGAAAATCCTAAAGATGTTACCTGAAACTACTAGAGTTCGTTGAATTCAGTAAAGTTGCAGGATACAAAATTAATACACAGAAATCTGTTGCTTTTCTATGCACTAACAACAAAAGATCAGAAGGACAAATTAAGGAAATAATTCCATTTGTCATTGCATCAAAAATAATAAAATACCTAGGAATAAACCTACCTAAGGAAACAAAAGACCTGTACTCTGAAGGCTATAAGACACTGATGAAAGAAATAAAAGATGACACAACTGATGGAAAGATATACCATGTTCTTGGATTGGAAAAATCAGTAGTATCAAAATGATGATACTACCCAAGGAAATCTACGGATTCAATGAAAATCCTATCAAATTACTAATGACATTTTTCACAGAACTAGAACAAAAATTTTTTTTAAATTTCTATGGAAATACAAAAGACCCAGAATAGCCAAAGCAATCTTGACAAAGAAAAAAGGAGCTGGAGAAATCTGGCTCCCTGACTTCAGACTATCCTACAAAGCCACAGTAATCAAAACAGTATGGTACTTGCACATAAACAGAAATATAGGTCAATAGAACAGGATAGAAAGTTCAGAAATACACCTATGCATCTATGGTCAAGTAATCTACTGCAAAGTAGGCAAGAATATACAATGGAGGAAAGACAGTCTCTTCAATAAGTGGTGCTGGGAAAACTGGACAGCTACATTAAAAGAATGAAATTAGAACATTATCTAACACCTATACAAAAATAAATAAAATAAAATAAAAATCCTCAAAATGGATTAAAGACCTAAATGTAAGACTGGATACTATAAAACTCCTAGAGGAAAATGTAGGCAGGACACTCTTTGACATATATCACAGCAATATCATTTTGGATCTCTCTCCTAGCATAATTGAAATAAAAACAAAAATAAACTAATAGGGTGTAACTAAACTTAAATTTTTTTACACAGCAAAGGAAACCATAAAAAAAAAGACAACCCAGAATGGGAGAAAAATATTTGCAAAGGAATCAACTGACTAGGGATTAATTAACAAAATATACAAACAGCTTATATGGCTCAATATCAACAAAACAACCTAATCAAAAAAGATTGATTAAAAAGAAGATCTAAATACACATTTCTCTAAAGAAGACATACATATGGCCAAAAAGCACATGAAAAGATGCTCAACATTGCTAATTGTTAGAGAAATGTAAATCAAAACTGCAATAAGGTATCACCACACACCAGTCAGAATGGCCATCATTAAAAAGTGTACACATAAATGTTGGAGAGGATGTGAAGAAAAAGGAACCCTCTACACTGTTGGTGGGAATGTAAATTGGGACAGCCAATATGGAGAATAGTATGGAAGTTCTTTAAAAAACTAAAAATAGAGTTACCATATGATCTTGCAATCCCACTCCTGGACATATATCTGGAGGAAACCATAATTCAAAAAGATGCATTCACCCCAATGTTCATAGCAGCACTATTTACAATAGCCAAGACATGGAAGCAACCAAAGTGTCCATCGACAGATGAATGAATAAAGAAGATGTGGTATATATTCAGAATGGGATATTCCTCAGTCATAAAAAAGAATGAAATAGTGTCATTAGCAGCAACATAGGTGGACCTAGAGATTATCATACTAAGCAAAGTAAGTCAGAAAGAGAAAGACAAATGTCACATGATATTGCTTATATGTGGAATCTAAAAACATTATACAAATGAACTTATTTACAAAACAGAAATAGACTCACAGTCATAGAACACAAATTTATCATTACCTAAGGGGAAATGGGGGGAAGGATAAATTAGGAGTGTGAGATATATATAAAATAGATATATACAAAATAGATAACCAACAAGGATATACTGTATAGCACAGGAAATTATACTCAATATTTTGTAACAACCTATAATGGAAGAGAATGTAAAAAAAGAATATATATATATATACACACAACTGCATGACTTTGTTGTACTCCTGAAACTAACACAACATTGTAAATCAACTATATTTCAATAAATATTTTATAAATACTAATAGAAAAAAGAAAGTAAAAAAAAAAAAAACTGCTCCGCAAAAATCAATGCCAATGAGACTTGACAATGTCAAGAGAACAAGAAGACAGGCCAATAACTGGGAGAAAATATTTGCAAATCATATCTGATGAAGGACTCTTATCCAAAATATTCAGTAATAGGAAAACAAACAACATGATTGAGAAATAAGTCAAAAAAGTCAAAAACCTTAACAGCCATCTCATCAAAAAAGATAAACAGATGCCAAATATGTATAAGAAAAAAATGCTCCACATCATGTGTCACCAGGGAAATGCAAATCAAATGAGATACTAGTAAAAAACTATTATGATGTCCCAAATTCAAGTACTGATGACACCAAATCCTGGCAAGAAAGTGAGCAACAGAAACTTATTCATTGCTGGTGGGATTGCAAAATAGTACATCCACTTTGGAAGACTATTTGGCAGTTTCATAAAAAACTGAACACATTCTTACCATATGATCCAGCAATCTTACTCCCTGGTATTTACTCAAAGGAGTTGAAAACTTAAATCTACACAAAAACTGCACATGAATATTTATGGTAGCTTTATTCATAGCTGCAAAAACTTGGAAGCACCAAAGATGTCCTTCAGTAAATGAATATATAAATAAACTGTGTATATTCAGAAAATGTGATAATATTCTGGAATGAAAGGAAATGAGCTACCAAGCCATGAAAAGACATGGAAGAACCTTAAATTCATATTACTAAGTAAAAGAAGCCAACCTGGAAAGACTACATACTATATTTTTCCAATTATATGACATTCTGGAAAAATATAGTGTGTAGTCTTTCCAGGTTGGCTTCTTTTACTTAGTAATATGAATTACTAAGACAAAACTATAGAGACTGTAAAATGATCAGTGGTTGTCAGGTGTTGGGGGAAAGAGATGAAAATGTGGAGCACAGAGGATTTTTAGGGCAGTGAAAATATTCTGTATGATACTACAATTATAGTTACCTGTCATTATACATTTATCCAAACGTATAGAACATACAACACCTATAGAATTGTATGATACTACAATTATAATTACATGTCATTATACATTTATCCAAACCTATAGAATGTACAACCTATAGAATGTACAACACTGAGAGTGAACCTTAGTGTAATCTATGGACTTTGGGTGATGATGTGTCAATGTAGATTCATCAGTTCTAACACACATACCATTCTGGTGGGACATGCTGATAATGAGGAAAGCTATATTTTTGTAAGGGCAGAGGGTATATGGGAAATCTATATATCGTCCCCTCAATTATGCTGTGAAATTTAAACTGTTCTGAAAACAAGTAGTCTTTTAAAAACTTACAGGAAAAATAATTAATGTGAAATACAGAATTCCAACATTTGTATCTGTGTACAACCAATTACAATTTTAAGAAACACTTTTATGTAAATAGTGTCTTGGGGGAAGAGTGAATAGGGGTCAAAGAAGAGGGATGGATTTCCAGTTTACTTCTGATGAGGTATCACCACAATTTTGTTTCTATTTTTTGAATTTATTATTAAATGTTTCAGTAAGAAAGTTTTCAAAGAATAAAAGGCTAATATCTATGTAAATATCACTGAGTTTAAGACATGAAACTTGTACATTTCCTTCATTAACCAACATTATCAATTTGATATTTATTCCTATTAGATATATATTTTTACTAGGCAATATAAAATACATTTGTATGTGTTTAAACTATTTTTTATCTGAGAAATTTACTGATGCTGTTACGTGTGGTCCTAAATCATTCATTTACATTTTCATATAATATTCTACCATACGAATGTAGCACCACTAAGTTAGTAATTATGAGTAATTATGTAATATATGTTTTTATATTATAAACCATGTTGGTATAAACATTCTTAATCTTGTCCCTTTGAGACAAGAATTTATGTGATGTTTCTCTATAAGTAAATTTGTTTAATGTAGGATAGGCACATCTTCAAATTACTTGCTCTTCAAAGTGTTTACACTAATTTAATTACTATCATTATGTATAAGAGTTATTATTTAACATTCTTAATATTCTTCAGGTAAATGAAAATCAAAACCGCAATGAAGTATCGCCTCACAACTGTCAGAATGGCTATCATCAAGAAGACCACAAATAACAAATATTGGCAAGGATATGAAGAAAAGGTAACCCTCGTACACTGTTGGTGGAAATGTAAGTTGGTGCAGGTACTGTGGAAAACGGTATGGAAGTTTCTCAAAAAACTGAAAATAGAACTACCATATGACCCAGCAATTCCACTCCTGGGTATATATCCAAAACAAAACAAAACCCAACAAAACAGTAATTCTAAAATATACATGCACTCCAATATTCATGGCAGCATTATTTACAATTGTCAAGATATGGAAGCAACCTAAGTGTGTGTATGTGTGTGTATATATATATATAGAGAGAGAGAGAGAGGCAAGCTGTTTTAGATAAGTATGAATTACTTACACAAATGAAATCAACATTTGAAAAGAAGATGCAAAGGCAGCATGAACTTAGCGAGAGCTGCATTATGAGTGACCTACAGGCAAGACTGAAAGTAGCTGCACATGAAACTGAGGAAGAATCTGATAATATTGCAGAAGATTTCTTGGAGGGAAAAACTGATATAGATGATTTTCTCAGCAGCTTCATGGAAAAGAGAACAATTTGCCACTGTAGAAGAGTCAAGGAAGAGAAACTTCAACAAGTGATAGCAATGCACAGCCAATTTCATGCTCCACTATAGATTTTCCTGAAATCATGAACTGTCATGAAAGGAACGGGACACAAAACTAAGCACATTTATATTTATGATTTGCAAATTGGCATTTCATTACAGTGGCTGAATACATAGATATACTTTATAGATTGTATACAGAAATGAGACTGATTTTGTACAGATTAGAATCATTTCTATGATCTTTGCTTTGAGAAATGTTTCTGCACTATTTGCACTAAAAATATTTATGTATTGTTGATAAATCCTATCATATTTAGTTCCACTGCTGTTCCTCTCTTACTATTGATTAAATACCTATGCATGTAGTTTTAGCTAGTTTCAATATTTTATAAAATTACTCCATTTAAATTTGTAATTTTAATTTGAAACCAGCACATTGCTTTATCAAGAATGGTTCAGATTTTTTCCTCTCAACCTTTTTTGAAAAATTACCATTTCAACTGTAGAAAAACTCTTATTCTTCCTGTTTCTTTCTAGATGATAAAACTTTCAAAGATAACTTGTTTTTAAATATTCACAGTGTGCATATATATATATATATATATATATATATATACACCTACATACATATACACACACACATATACATACAATGGAATACTTTGCAGCCATAAAAAACACAAAATTTTGCCATTTGCAGCAGCATGGATGGACGTGGAGGGCATTATGCTAAGTGAAATAAGTCAGACAGAGAAGGCAAATATTGTATGATATCACATACATGTCAAATCTCAAAAATACAGCAAACTAGTGGATGTAACCAAAAAAAAGCCAACTCATAGATATAGAGAACAAATTCGTGGTTACCAGTGGAGGGGGGGCAATATATGGTAGGGGAATGGGAGTTACAAACTACTGGGTGTAAGATAGGCTACAAGAGGTAATGTGCTATGCAGGGAATAGAGCCAATATATTATGATAACTAACTGGAGTGTAACCTTTAAAAAATTGTATAAAAATTTTAAAAATAAATTTTAAAAAGTTATTTTTTAACATTCTTATTAATACAATGTAATGTCAGATTTTATATTCATTCAGATAAAATGGATGAAATATCTCATTAATGTTTTACTTTGTAATTTAAAATACTAGGTAGGTTAACATTTTAAAATATATAGTCAGCCTGCCATATCCATGGATGTGAAACACATGGATAAGGAGGACCAACTGTTGTACTTCACCATTTTATAAAAGGGACTTGAGCATCTGTGGGTTTTGGTATCCATGGGGGCTCCTGGAACCAATCCCCAAGGATAACTAGGGAAGTGTGTATATATTTATTTATCATTTTGTTATCCTGTTGTGTAATGTTTTTGTTTATATCTATTCCACTTTTTTCTTTGCCATTTTAAAAAGATTTGTAAGATTTTCTGATTTTTTTGATGGTATTATTTATTGCATACACATACTTCACATATTTTCCCGTGTTTATGGCTTGTATTTCCTGATTTACTTAATTAAATCTACAAATGAGAATTTTTTAATGCAGCTGAATTAATCTTTCCCCTTATTTCTTGTTTAAGAACTCCCTCCCTATCTTGACGTTTAATATATTTTTAAGGCAGTCAAGAGAGCACAATGAGGCACACAGTCACACATTTTCCTTATCTCTTGATAGGCAATAATTAATGCATGTTGGGCTTTGATGTAATCACTAGGCTCAACACACTGCTTTCATTGATTTTCCAATAAGGCTTAAAGCTACGAAGAAGAAACTTATTTTTTTTTCCCAGTGGTTAATTTAATTTTCTCCCCTACTGAACCAAATTATTTATTTGCTAGCACAGTCTTTACTTATCACCTCTTCATGGTTCCATCTACTGCCAATGCAATCACAGATCATAACAATTAACAACTGTTTCGTGGTATTTCTAGTTATTGTTTTTGCCTAGGAACAAATTTTTTTAAATTTCAAAAATAATGTTTTTGTTTTTAATAAAGCCACCTCTTATAATGCCATTTTAAAGAGTTAAGCCTGAAATTGTGACAAATTCATAGAAACTTGCAGTATATATTTATATACTTTTTAATCAATATTAAATATTTCCAAATGTCTTATAACTCAAAATGCAAATATGCATTTGTTATTTGCTGTTATGCCTATAATATTGACCCACATTTCTGAAACTCCATGTACAAATTGTTTCTTTTTGTTTCTTTTGTTATTCTCAACTATTGAGTACCTTAAGTAACATATTCTTGTCCTTCATTGTTCTGCATTAGTTCTTTGTTGATCGATCTTTATTAGCATGGCATTCTAACATGATGTTCAGATCTTGACCTAGAAAAATCTACCTTAATGCTTTCACTGAACAAAATTTTAAATTATTTGTGGAATTCTCCTTCACGTTAAGTAAAAAATATTTTATCTATAAGAGAGGAGATTCTTGAAAAAGTTCACAGAAGTACAGATCCACACCCTCTTAATTTTCTTTATATTTAACTTTTTGTTAAGGTTATATAGCTTAGTATTGATGAAAATAGGGAATTATTTATTTCCTTATATAAAGGCAGTTTAATAAAACACCTAAAGGATTATCAGTGTAAATCCAGATGAAAGTAAGGTTCATTCTTTAAATAATGATATAATAATTCATTCAAATAACTGATTAATGCATATCAGACAAAATTCTGGCCATTCAGGCCCATCCCTTTGTGATTAGTGCTAAATATGATTGCATTTATGTGATTAAAATATTGCATTGAAATATTGTGTTGTTTGAAAAAACCGCGTAAGACTTAAAACATCTCACAGATGGATTTAATGTTTAGCATAGCATAGAAATACTTGGGTCATGTGGCATATATGTATACAACAGTAGTTGTACACCCTACTATAGATTCAGGGTTATACAGAAAAAAGAAAAAGAGTAACATGTAAGATTATTTTGTAGCCTTAAAAGACACTGATGTTGAATCTGGACATTTTTTTAAAGAGAATATAGCAAAGAAATATAGTGTTTTTTTTCTGCCCTTTTCTCCCTTATTTGTCATTCACTCAACATTTATTGCACAGCAAAGGTTAAAGGTTAAAATAAATACGCTAATATTCATGAGAGACATTAGCATCCATTTGGAAGGAATCATACTGAATCAACCAAATAAATGTCATCATTGACGGAGTGTTAATTTGTCATTCAAAGGGTGGAACAGAATGTATTAACACAATTTACTTTGTGTCATTACCTATGCTATCGTTGACTGCAAGACTTAAGAAAACAGAACTTTGTTATGATTCTTGGATTATAGGCTAAGTCACCTGATGGCAGATGATATGACATTAATGAGGCAGAGAACACTGTAACTATAACAGAATTGGGTGGTTCAATCCATTTCTTAAAAGTGTGTGTGTGTGTGTGTGTGTGTGTTTGTGTGTGTAATTAGAAATGTTAAGCAAGACATTGAAAATATGAGCCTCAAATTCAATGGAGACTCTGGGCTGGATATATCCATTAGGAGGTCCATTTGCATATGCATAATAGTTAAAGCCACTTGAAATTATATAGGAGAAAATAGAAGTAACAGACTTGGTAGCACTCCAGCAATTTATAGTTGGATAGAGGATAAAGACACAGCAAAAAGCCTGAATGAGTGTTTCCAGTGCTATTATAGATGCCAGTAGAGGAGAGTATTTCCAGAAGGAAAAATTATTTAGATGTTAATTAAATTGAGAACAGAGAAGTGATCATGCATTTTTGAAACAGTAAATTTTGGAAGACATTGGCAGATACAGTTTTATTGGAATGGTGTGAATGTAAGTCAGGCTTTTGTTAAAGGTGAAGATAACAAGGACAACAACAAAAAGGGGGGGAAATATAGGAAAATGGTATTTTAAAGATAGAAAAACAGTAAGGTATTTGTTTGCACATAGATATGAAAACATGAAGAGGAGGGATTGATACAAACCAATGAAAACCTATTATGTAGAAATAATTTCAGTATAGTACACATACAGAAAAGTGGACATAGCATGACCATGCAGATATATCACTGAATTTTTACCAACTGATCAGAAATATGTGACTAACAATTAGATCAATAAAAAAACATTACAAGCATACCAAAAACACTTTCATTTTCCCATTTCCTTATCCCTTTTACCCAGGTTAACCAAATATTCTGATGTACAATGGCATATTTTAATTTTTTGTTATGCTATATAGTATTCCATCATTTGAATATACCATGACTTATATATCCATTTAACTCTTGATATGACTTTGTTTGTATCCAGTTTGTGGTTATTATGAATAGAATAGTCATATAACAAAAATATATAATTTCTAAAATTAAAAACAGTTTAAAATAATTTACATTACAACCAAAATTATGAAGTAGAGTCAAATATAGAAAAATATTTGCAAAACTTCCCAGAAAACTCCTAAAACATTGTTCAGAAAATTTGTAGGATGAAAGTGTCAATATTATTAAGATACCATTTCTTCCCCAAATTGACCTATATGTCCAATGTAATACTAATCAAATCTCAGCATTCTTTTTTCTAAAAAAATTCACAAGCTTATTTAAACATTTATTTTTACTACAAATTGTGCTTGGTTATTTCCTTTTAGGAGATGAGAAAGAAGAGCACTATTGATTAGTTTGTGAATTATATATAAATACTGTGATAAAGGAGAAAAAATACTCTTAGGTTTTATAGGAAGACCTGGCTACAAGGGTATTTCAATTCCTCATTTTAGTTAGGACTTGATCCTCCTTCAGTTTGGATATTTCTATGTTTTAAATTATAGTTTGCCCCTAAAGTAAGTCTTAGATATTAATGAGTCAGCGATAATTATATTCCACTTCTGATGCAATAATCTTGGAGGAAATGAAACAATGCAAATCATTCAATTCAAAAACCATAAGAAGACATAACTCTTGTCATGTGCTGGCACTGTTGTAATTAGTGAGGTCCTTCCAATTCTATAAAACACACTGAAATTCAAAATGATGTCTTTGACCTTCCCTGGTGTGAGAACTTAGATGGTCAACAACTATAGGAAATTTACAACCAATGAGTATACTAACAGAACTTTTGTCGTCAGTTACATATATTCCAAAGGAGAATGCCTTTATGTCCCATGAATACATATATCGTGCCAAGAGTGGGATGATTGAGGGATGTTATCCTTGGTGCTGCTTCTTCTTTTGTCCTTAATTGTCCAATACTTTTATTAAATTTTCCTATGGTGTATGTTGTTGAATACTGAGTTTGGCTGGGTCATGTAAGTAGTTTAGAGGAAATTGGGATATGACATCTTTCCATGCTAACAATTCCTCTGATTTAAGAGAGGTCATATAAAACATTCAGTAATTAATGTAGTGTAGGTAATGTATATTGCAAACCGTATTGGAGAGATTTGAGAATAAAATAGGTAACTAAAGCTAACATAACATAAAGATAACATTTAAAATTTGGATTAAATGATTAAGTCTAAACTAAGCATACTATTGGCTTCATTTTACAATATTTATTTGATCTGTGTTAGAAATATTTGAAGTTACTGAATTTGTAATACACAGTGGATCAGCAAAAAAACACATGTGCCATTCTTTTATACCTATATATAAGAGGTTTATATTTCATTGAAATTGTTTCATTACAAATCATTAGTTTTCACAACTTATTCCCACAATAATAATGTTGACATGGTTCCTGATTTTAAAAAATGCTTAAAAAAGTTTTAGCATTAGACACTTTGAAGTTATGACAGATACTTATCTATAAATAAACACAAGAGAAACTAAATTTCCCTTTTGGAATATTAACAAAAAGATTGGAAGAAACAGGTGCATTTTATCATTGTTATCACCAAGAAAAGGATTAATTGCTGTCACGTTCTCTCTGTACTACCTTGTGGGGTACAAATTATATTTCTCTAACCTCAGAACCTTAATCAAAAACCAAGATTTGAGCTGGTATTTATCTGCAGTTGCCAGTGGCAGGCCTTCCATGGCAAAAGACTGCAAAGTCAGCAATGAATTTCTGCAAAAAAGGGAACATACTTATCAGGAGACTACACCTGGTAAAGCGAAAATGCAAGGACAGTGTGCAAATCAAGACTGTGCTCAGAGAAAAGGCACACTGAAGGCCATTGCCTTTTTGTGTTTAAAAGTGAACCATAAGAGCCATACATTAACCACACATATACAGAGCCCTCTGAGACTACATTTAACCAGAAAAGCTCCTGGAAACTTCCTTGAAGTTCTATTAAATCTAAAAATATAATTAAAAATAGTACTGTGAATACTGGACTTTTCAAATATTTTTTATTTTGTTAGATGTGAGTGGCAATATAATGATTTACTGGATGAAACCCTAAGTTTAATGTTTAGCTAGTGTGCATTACCTCCCCTTTAATAGTCATGAATCTCTTCTCCTTAGAAGCTTTCTTTATCCAACCCCCTTCTTTCTCTTGATTGTTCAGTTTCACAAAACCTTCACTATTCCCCTGAATCTGGAATCTATAAAGCTCCATCTTTCTGCATTCATAGCTGGGATATCACATATATATTTTTCTCTGCTTACTGTGTGTCTGGACCTCATAGTTGCACTGAGACTGCCGGACAGAACAATATCTCAGGATCACTGTAATCCCATGGAGCCATGCTCACTGGTGTAACCACATATTTTAGTTTTTGTTTTGTTTTTTTAATTGGAGTATAGTTGATTTACAATGTTGTGTTAGTTTCAGGTGTATAGCAAGGTGAATCAGTTATACATATACATATATCCACTGTTTTTTATATTATTTTCCCATATAGGCCATTACTGAGAACTGTGTAGAGTTCCCTGTGCTATACAGTAGGTCTTTATTAGTTATCTATTTTATATACAGTATTGTGTATATGTGCAATTTAGTTTCTTCCTTTGTTTTTTCTCAAATATATCTAAGTCCAATCCTGATCACAATCTTTATTATTTCTGCACATAGGAGAATCTTTTTTCTTTTGATATGCTATGGCAATTTTATTTAAATTTTGCTCTACTGTTTTCCATGAAAATGATTTTCAGTGTTATTATGACTTTAGATCATCACTTATTAGAAAACTTTTTCTATATAAAATTAACCCTTAATGGTTCACTTACACTAGTCTTGATATTTCCACATGTATTTAAGAAGTATTCCCAGAATTTAATTTTCTCTAACATATATTTCCTATAAAGCAATACTTAATTTTAGCTCCTCTTTGTGCATTTTGATTGATATTCATGGTAAAAGAGATCTAAATCTGTATAAACCTCATTTTAAGAGAGTATATAATTTGAGAGAATTCTTTTAAAAAGGCTTTCCAGTAGCCATATTTATGTCTTTTTTAAATTTTTAAAGGAAATACAAACTTGATTTATTAGATTGAATAGGCCAAACAGGTAAATTTAATATTTTGCTAAATCAATTAATAATATTTTGCACAATTTCAGACTTCTTCAAATACCCCACCTTTTTCAAAACTTCTCCCATCTTAAACTTTCTCTAGTTTTTCTAAACACCATGTGGTACAGTGATTGTTCCCATTATTGTCTTAATTTTTCTTATACCCTTTGAGGTACTTTCATACAGAAATCATGGTGTTTCCTTTCTTTATTGCTCTATTTGATTTTCCCTTCTAGGAACATTTTCTATGCTTCTGTTTATTCAGGTTATCTTTCACAATCTCTCAAAAGGCTAACATTTTTTGTTAATATGATCATTACACTTTTCATGGTAAATGCATTTCAAAGGATTTTATAGTTTATTATTAGAAATGGATGTTTTATTTCAAAACACCTAATTGGATGTGTGTGTGTGTGTGTGTGTGAGAGAGAGAGAGACAGACAGACAGACAGAGACAGAGAGCCAGAGAGGGTGAGAGAAAGAGAGTTTTCTAATCCTTGTATCTCTAGTTTTTTTGTTTGTTTGTTTGTTTGTTTTTTGCGGTACACGGGCTTCTCACTGCTGTGGCCTCTCCCGTTGCGGAGCACAGGCTCCAGATGCGCAGGCTCAGCGGCCATGGCTCATGGGCCCAGCCGCTCTGCGGCATGTGGGATCTTCCCAGACCAGGGCACGAACCCGCGTCCCCTGCATCGGCAGGCGGACTCGCAACCACTGTGCCACTAGGGAAGCCCGTATCTCTAGTTTTTTAGTTTATTTTTCCTAGTCCTCTTAGTTTAAATTTTTTTTATTGTTGTTGCCTAATCTCCCAATTGTTTGTTGAACAATTTTCTTCAAATATTTCTTAACCTCCATTTGTTCCTTTATTGCCTCTGGAAATATTTTCTTTAAAATTTGTGATCTCTTAAGCCTATCTTCCAGATTCTCATTTTTCATTTCTTAATATTTTTCTTAAATAGATCTCTGTGTCCAAGCATTGGGATTAAGTTGGAATCTGAATTGCTTTCAACTTTACCATTTATATGCTGTGGTATCTGAGTAAAATCACTATAATTTAGGGAATGTATTCCTTCTTTAAAAAAAAATCATATCAATACACACACAGAGGCTGTGAGAGTTAAAAGAGAAATATAAACAGGCGTTTGTAAGTTATCAATGAATTTGAAGTATTGTTTAACCAATACTGCAAAACTGTGAACATCAACACTAAATAGCTTTAAGGTTTATATGGTATCAAAGGTCTAATAATGAAATCTATGAAGTATTACCTCAATATAATTTATATGCTATATTGGGATGAAATTCATGATAGCAATCTATGTGGAAAAAAATATTATACCCACTTTTATTCCAAAGTTGTAATTTACCTTTTGCAAGTTTTGCAGTGAATAGTTTTATCTTTTTCTTCTAAATTATGAGAGGCTTGTACACAAATTTACTCTATGAAGAATCAGTAGCTTGAAGATTACATGATTGAAAGATTATTTTTATTTTTAATAATAGTATATGAATCTTGAATATATTTTTCAAAAATATATATATAGATAGATTAGTTCCTCAGGCGAAGGTTGGGATATTTCCTACTGAAGGGTGTTGAGAGGTGGGGGGTTGGTTGGCATTTTTAAACAGCAGAAACCACTGTTATCTGGTCTGCCCAAGAGTGTTAAATGTTACACACTCTTCAGTCCATCTCCCTCTCACCACAGGAATTCCTGTATTCTGTAAAATTTATATTTGAAATCCAACAGAAAGTCCAAAATATTTATAGAAAAATGTAGAAGCATGAGCAAACAAAATAAATGATAGCACTGATAGGAAGTCTTAAACAGTCTTGCCATGACTTATATATTTCTTAGATAGCCTGATATGTTGGGCAAATTGAAGGGCCAAAAATAGATCATGTATGGGTTAGATCTAAATTATGTCAAACATGGTAATAAAGAAAGTGACTGAATCTCATTGAGAAATCCTGGCTGGGGGGCAGATAAGGTAAAAATAGAATTTGAGTAAAATGTGGAACACACTGTTTGATGCTATAAAGATGAGATAAAGAATCAAGCCACTGTTTCATATTCATGGTCAGGGAGCTTTGTAACTTGTTTTGCTCCTTACCTTTTTGGCTCCCTCTAAATCTATGTTTCTGGAAGGTTAGCAGATGACAGTGACTGTGTGACATTGTAGAGGAATTAAAGCATTTTGAAAATGATGTTAACAAAGTGGACTTTACACTGGGGTTCACAATTAAAGAAGGTATGATCCTGTTTATAGGGAAATGAGCCATAGAAACATCACAGAAGCAGTGTCTTTTCAGAGATATATCTTGTCTGTATACCTTAGAACCTCACATGGCCTAATTTGAAAAGAAAACTTGGTAAGCTGCATGGCAGCTCCTGCTGGGCTGGGTGAGCTTCTGGCTTGGTACAATCACCCATTCTTCCCCATTGGTTAAAATTAAACCACTTCTCTAGAACCAGTTAAAGTTCTAACTGTTTAAGATTTTTTCTTAAATACTTTAACATATATTGATCACTTTCTTCAGGACACTTAAAGCAGTTATTATTCTATTACCAGAATAATTTATTTCTGATTGAGTTATATGACATATACTGATGACTTACATTCCTGGCATTCATAAATAACATGAATTTACCATGAGTTTACCAGTCCACTTAAGCATCAAGAATGCTATACCCAAATTTTTTCACTAGCAGTATAAAGCTCCAGAAACCAGACTCTAACTTGCTCCTATAGATCTACACAAAATAATCTTTGTTGAATGAATAAATTTATTAATTACTATTAAACATAAGCACATGTAAATACACACACCTTGCATTTACCACTTTGATTATGGAATAGGAGAATTTGTCTCTTTGAATTATTAAGTAATACTCTAAGCCTCTGTATTTCTGGTAGTAATTTGTATACCTTGCTTTGATTTTTTTATTTAAGAATTTTTTTAATATATTTTCTGATAATGTTTGACTTATATAGTTCGTTAAGTATATTTAATTAATCGTTCTACTCCTGAAGAACATTTTAAAATAAATATTCTTTACAATAGAAATTAATCAGACTCCTAATAAAGTAAACAATTAAACTGTGTTCTATACTCTCCATAATAGAAAAGTTATAATATTTGGAGGGAAAAAGAGAAATTATTCACATAATAGTACAGACCCACATGATGGGTAATGATTTACATTTTTCATAATGATTACTTCAATGATTTTCTATTACGATATGACACATTCTGTTACAGAAACAGGAAATAATGTTTTGTTATAAACCATAAATGAAATTTTCAAAATTTAAACTCAGTAATCCTTGCATTCAGACATGCAAATCAAAGTTTTGTAAGTTTTCTGAAGTTCAATCATTGTTAACTGATAATACTATGTTAATAAAAATATGATTTAGAATGTAACCTTAAGTATAATTATGATGAGCATAGTCTCACTGTGTAAAGCCAACCATTGATCTTATATTGGGTTTTAGGGTAGAGTTTGGGGGGTGGTTGTATTGATTAGAGAGGCTGAAGCAGGTTTAGGAAAGCCTTAGGATCATGTTTTGTGTTGGTTACAGAGACAAGAGTAGGTTGTCAGCAGCCTTTATGCTGTGTCCATTGGAGTGAGTCTAATGCTTAATACCTATCTTTCAAAGTGTAAGGCTGTCACTGATTGGTTGCTCTTAGAAGTATGCTCACGGATTGTTGACTGATTAGAGAAGTTTAAAACCAGTTTTAAAGGTTATTTGTTAAGATGGATGTAAAGTAGTCAGTTTTTGTCTAAACGTGTGGGGGAATTTTTTTTTTTTTAACATTCTCAATCTCTGTTTTGGTCCCCCTTTAACCTAATCACCAGAAAAGCGCAATAAGATTTATCCAGGTCTTCACCACGATTGTCCATTCTTCTTGAAGATGAAGTGTTCTTTCAACAAGTTTCAGTTCATGGGTTGATTGACATGATTCTATCCTGCTTTTGTCTTGATTCATTTGTTGAATCATTTATAAGGACAGTGGCTACATAGTGGCATTTAACCTTCTAGAAAAAAAGAGGCATGTGTCAAACAAGTTTAACTAAAATAAGACTGTCAGAAACTCTGGAACTATAACTCAATATTTCCTAAATTCAAACAACAAAACTTGAACAGGAAAACAAGTACTGATTACTCCCAAATTCTGTCTGTGATAAGCAGATTGCTTTTATTTAGAGCTTAGATAGATCATTACACCTCACATATAGTGATAACCCATATTCAGCATAAAGTGCTAGCAGTGATGACAGCTTTCATTTGGTTGGTCAAAACAAAATCCAAGGATATTTATCAAAAAATAAGGAGTTTAAGCTAGTTCTTTATGTTCCCAGGGCAAGGTCCCATTTATTATGTCAGCCAAAATAAAGGATATATTTTTGAGGGCTCTATAAAGTTATTCAGTTCCTACAGATGGGACCACTGTCCTCAAGTTTCTCTTTCTACGTGTTAGTAACTATACTCCAAAGAAGGCTTGTATCCCTTTGGAATTTCTGTAAGAGAAGAGCTAACTGAAGATGTTGGGGAGGAATACCCAACAGTGGTCAAATTAATATGTCTGTGTAACAGTGAGCCTTAGCTATGGTTTGAAAATGAAGAGCCTATTTCTCATATATGACACACACACACACACACACACACACACACACACACACTCAAAAAATCCAGGAGGTACATAAAAATGTAACTAATTTTAGTGGATCTGTGGGATATTTTCTTTATATACTGTCACAATAAAATATCAGTGTATGCTACATCTTCCAAAATATCTGTGTTCTCCTTTTCCAGAGCAGGATATGTTTTTTCATGTTTTCATTTTCTACAAGGAATATCATTATTTGGAAGAGTAATATAATACCAGTTCTTCTATTCTTTCATTTTTCTGTAGTAGCAATAGCTATGAGAGCTGAATTATAGAGCTAGTATTTTAATCATCCCTCATAAATTTGAGCAAGTTATTAGTGGTAAGAGGAACGTGAAAGAATAAGTCATAAATTTATGACTTTAAACAAGAGGAAAAATATAATGAAAAGCATAAATAACAGTGTTTAATGAAGACTGTGGTAGTCAGCAATTCCAAGCATTTAGAATAATCATATTCTGACAAGTTTGGGAAGAAATAGCCTTATGTATGTTCATGCAGCTATATGCCTGTTTTGAGAATCTGGTAGTCCTGGACAATAAATATCTAACAGAATCCTGACTTCTGCAGCAAATTTCTGTCCCTCTTACAGAGGTTTAAAAAAATTCTTAGTCATAGGCTGAAACTTGATTCTACACGTGGGTTTAAATTTGTTTTTTGAATTTTATTTTATTTATTTTTTATATAGCAGGTTCTTATTAGTTATCTATTTTACACATATTAGTGTATACATGTCAATCCCAATCTCCCAATTCATCCCACCACCACCCCACCACTTCCCCCCCTTGGTATCCATGTTCTCTACATCTGTGTCTCTATTTCTGCCCTGCAAACAGGTTCATCTGTACCATTTTTCTAGGTTCCACATATATGCGTTAATATACGATATTTGTTTTTCTCTTTCTGACTTACTTCAATCTGTATGACAGTCTCTAGATCCATCCACGCCTCTACAAATGACCCAATTTTGTTCCTTTTAATGGCTGAGTAATATTCCATTGTATATATGTACCACAACTTCTTTATCCATTCGTCTGTTCAGCAGGCATTTAGGTTGCTTCCATGACCTGGCTATTGTAAATAGTGCTGCAATGAACATTGGGGTGCATGTGTCTTTTTGAATTATGGTTTTCTCTGGGTATATGCCCAGTAGTGGGATTGTTGGGTCATATGGTAGTTCTGTTTTTAGTTTTTTAAGGAACCTCTATACTGTTCTCCATAGTGGCTGTATTAATTTACATTCCCACTAACAGTGCAAGAGGGTTGCCTTTTCTCCACACCCTCTCCAGCATTTGTTGTTTGTAGATTTTCTGATGATACCCATTCTAACTGGTGTGAGGTGATAACTCATTGTAGTTTTGATTATCATTTCTCTAATAATTAGTGATGTTGAGCAGCTTTTCATGTGCCTCTTGGCCATCTGTATGTCTTCTTTGGAGAAGTGTCTATTTAGGTCATCTTCCCATTTTTTTGATTGGGTTGTTTGTTTTTTTTAATATTGAGCTGCATGAGCTGTTTATGTATTTTGGAGATTAATCCTTTGTCCGTTGATTTGTTTACAAATATTTTCTCCCATTCTGAGGGTTGTCTTTTTGTCTTGTTTGTAGTTTCCTTTGCTTTGAAAAAGCTTTTAAGTTTCATTAGGTCACTTGGGTTTAAATTTAAGGTATATAGATATGTATTCTAGTAAAACACTAAAAGTAAAAGTGCTTAAAAGATAATAAAATATATTAAAATTAAATAATTAAACATGAAGAAAATAAATAAGAAATATTGGAGGGATAATTACCATAATTTTAAAATTCTAAACAAAAACGAATGAGACTCAGATGCACTTCTGAAAACCATGATTGGTGAATTTATTAATTCATCTGAAATATAAGGTCAAACTGTTTTGCAGTTGTATGTAATTCATACATGGAGAGCCTTTTCAACTCCTAAATAATTTGGATTACATTTAGCACTTCTTAACACAAATAGGGTTCTGAAAATGTATCCTATGAGGAAAAGAAATGCTGTTTGCTTAGCAACAAAAATTATGGTCAGAAAACATTTTAACATGTAATAGCCTTCTTTCATTTGCTGTCATGCTCATCAGAACTATAAGCTTGAAAATCTAAATTGGGAAACTTAATTAGAAGAAAGTCAAAATAAATTTTGTTATTCATACAAAATAACTGTAGAAAAAATGTGGCATATTTGTCTGAGGGAACTACTGACCAGCTCCTTGATAGAGGGTGCATTACTCTTTTTGAAAAACATGATGTAAATATATAATAATTTATGGCTAACCCATATAATATATAGTTAAAATTTAACTTTTAGGTAGTATCTTAAAATTTTTAAAGACTAGAAGAAGACTGTTCTTCCAGGAGCTAAACTGTTGGCTTGTTTGGTTATTTCTTCCATATCCATGGGTTAATTATGTCAAGAAATTTCCAAGTATGTGGTCTTTGACCAATTTGCACACTGATATTTGATTCAAAAATACTACATATTCAGTTCTAAAGAATTTTAAATAATATCTGGATTTATTATGAACAGAAAACTTAGCTAATTATACTTAATTATGTATTGGTAGCTTTTTTTATACAGAAAGTGTTTATAAATGATACAAATGCAAAATTCTATCAATGTCAATAATGGTTCTTACCTCTCAGGTGTATATTTTATACAAAATAAATACATTTATTCAGTGCTTATCTATGGGAGCGTCTTAACAATTCTGGAATATTGTATTATGACATACTTTTTAGGAAGGATAATAAATAACACTAGTTTTTATCTTCCAAAATTCAGAATTTAGTGAGAAATAAGATATAAGCCAGACAAATGGAGATCAAATGTCGCTGTATTACAGATAAAGCTAATTAAAGGATATGACTTTATGTGAGTACTGAAGAGGGCTGACTGTTGTGGATGTAATTAGACAAATGTATTCACTTATCACTTGCACAGATGGACAAATATAATGTTCTCTTAAAGAGATGAGGCTTACCATATGCCTAAGAGCAGAGAATGCATTCTGTACAAAGACAGCAAGCACATTTGAAAATGAAAAGGTAAAGGAACTTAAGATGATAGGGTTAGTTTTTTCTCCCAAATTCATCTATCAGGTATATTACTCCTAACAGAAAGTTAAATTGTTCTTACATCACAGAATCCTTACTTCTGGAAAATGGGGTGGAAAATCTTTTCCTTTGTGCAATCAAATGTAGGATATCTCTCTTCTAACATTTAAAAATAAACAACTTACACATCACCCTGTGGAATCTGTAAATTTGTGTGAATAAGAATTTTCTATTGACCAAATGAATACATTTCAATGTTTAGCTATTGTTTTCCGAATGCATCCATATGTCATTGTGATAATGAATATAAACACCTTTAAATATACTACTAAAGTTGTAGAAAATTTCAACATTATACATTTTCTCAATCAATAGATACTAAAAGCACAACAACTATCCTTCAAGGGTTCATACCACTTTGGAGCATTAAAAAGGACTGTCATACTAAAAAATATTGGAACATAAAATAATTTGTTTCCCCTACAACTGTTTTTAAAGCATTGACCTGAATTGTGCTATTCTAGTTCATCTATATTTGTTTACTAATTTGCAATCTGAGAACCATTTCATAGAAATCTAAAAATTGAATAACGTATGATTCCATAAAATATGGTATTTATAATTAATTTTTGGAGTTTTATAAGTATACTAGCCACCAAGGTAATTTTCTGCTGGTGGCAAGGAAATCTAAAGATAATGTAATTCAAGTTACAGAAGTTAGAGAAGTAACATAGAATTGTGGTTAAGAATACAGGATTTTGGAAAGCTAGATATTCTCTATTTCAATTCCAGCTCATTTTTTTTTAACATCTTTATTGGAGTATAATTGCTTTACAATGGTGTGTTAGTTTCTGCTTTAAAACAAAGTGAATCAGTTATACTTATACATATGTTCCCATATCTCTTCCCTCTTGCGTCTCCCTCCCTCCCACCCTCCCTAACCCACCCCTCTAGGTGGTCATAAACCACCTAGCTGATCTCCCTGTGCTATGTGGCTACTTCCCACTAGCTATCTATTTTATGTTTGGTAGTGTATATATCTCCATGCCACTCTCTCACTTTGTCCCAGCTTACCCTTCCCCCTCCCCATCTCCTCACATCCATGCTCTAGTAGGTCTGTGTCTTTATTCCTGTCTTACCCTTACGTTCTTCAGGACCTTTTTTTTTTCTTAGATTCCATATATATGTGTTAGCATACGGTATTTGTTTTTCTCTTTCTGACTTACTTCACTCTGTATGACAGACTCTAGGTCCATCCACCTCACTACAAATAATTCAATTTCGTTTCTTTTTATGGCTGAGTAATATTCCATTATGTATATGTGCCACATCTTCTTTATCCATTCATCTGGTATAGTGGTGAGCATAGCTGCCTTCCAGCTCATTTTTAACTTTCTGGACTCAGTTTCTGCATCTTTAATGAGGATAATGCTACAAGGATTGATATACGTAAAGGGCTACTGACTACCATGACAATTCAAACTATCGGTTTTGATATTGGCTTATGGTTAAAATGTGACACTCCCACAAATCTGTGTAATAGGGTTTAACAGGCAATCTCTCCCCATCTCAGACCTTTCTGCTTACCCTGTATCTTCTTGATACACTGGTAAACTGTGTGTTTGATGATTGGCAAGACTGAGACTTCTTGGATCCCAGAATGTGTCCTTTAATGAAAATATCACTGGGCTACTTGGACTTAGGTAAGTTAATTCTATGTTTGACTGCTTTGAAACAGGCAGTGTATATATCAATTGCTTTTACCTGCCTAGTTTCCTTTTGTCCTTCGTTTGATAATTGTCCAAGGGGCAAGCCTGTGACTCATTCAAGGACAATCTGGTTTGTTCTTCCTGAAATTTGTTGATTGTGCTTGAGAGGAATAGGGACAGAAAACAAAGCTGATACATTCTAGAGTAGGTGCCTGGGGACTTTTCTATTCATTGTTATTACCTGGACACCAAGAAGTGTCCCAATTATTCTTCTTACAAATGCCTAGCAATCAATCATTTATTTCAATTAGATGAGTTTTCCTTTCAACAATTGGAGTTTTTTAGAAAAAAAATTACCTTGGGTTAGCTTCAGTTGATGAATGGACACTAAATGATAGACTCAGGAACTGGGATAACAAGCCACCTCTGGTTCTATTCAGGTAAATCACAGTTTTTCTATAGTTTGGAAAGTGATAAACAGGCCACTTATTCTTCAGTCAAATTGTTTTCAGGTAAACAAATACAAAATGAAGTTTATAAGCAATCTTCACAAATCTTTCACTTCTTTTGATTGCTTACTTAATGATGTTAATTTAACTACGATTTATTTTTGCATAACTTATATTCAATCATCAATATTTGATATTGTGTTTTATCAATAACACTGAGAACATTGAATTTTCTTAGACCAGGATTTTTTAATTTACTTTTACATTAGTGACCATTACATTTGACTCACTGAGATTATCAATGTTCTAATCTTTACATTCTTATCTACTATCATTTGATTTTCTGTATTGAATTAGATTTATATCTCCATTCTGAGTTTCTTCCCTGTACACCATACATTTATATTTTACTTCCTACTCTATATCTCTGCTTTAATTCCTAACAGGTACCTCAAAATTTGTGTCCCGAACTGAACTCTTGATCTTGATGCCCAATCTGATTTCTCTTACAGTACTCTCCATCTCAATAAATGAAAATCCCATTTTCTAGGTGCTTATGAAAAAAGAAAACCATGTGAGAATAATTCTTGACTCATACATTTTTTTTCACATTTAAGCCAACATTATATTCGGTGACCTTTAACTACAAAACATGTTAAGAATTTGACCATTTCTCAAGACCTTCACCACTACCAGCTTGGTAAATAAACCATCATTTTTTACCTGAATAATTGCAAAAACCTCCTTACTGGTCTCTCCACCTCTGCCCTTCCCCCATTTAGTCTATTTCCCTCAAAACAGAGAGGGTCATCCCTGAATTTTTTAAACATAATTTATTACATACTACCTCTATTAAAAATCTTCAACTATTTCAATCTTACTCAGATTAGAACTTAAATTTCGTACAAGTTATGTATCTCTAAATGACCTGACATTTCACAAATCTAGAACTCATTTCATGCCAGTGCTCCACCTCTTTTCTCCAAAGTCACCAGGGTTCCTTGCTGACCATCTAACATCCCAATCCCACTCCTGCCTCAGAAACTTTCACACCTTGCTCTTTCTGCCTTGATTGCTTTCTCTAAAAACTTAGCACTTGCTATCTCACTTACCCTGCTTTTTTTCCCATTTTGCAGGTAGCATCTTATTTCAATACCTCTTAAAATCTGAACACAATCAACTAAAAATTCATTATTATTTTGTTCACCACCAAAAAGGAAAAAAAACATCTATTATAAATGTAAAAGCCACTGATTATAATATTTTTAATGTAAAAATATTGTTTGCTTTTTATTGTTTGTCCCTTCCATAAGCATGCATGCTTCATGAAGGGCAGGGGCTTTGTTTTGTTTTGCTATAGTATCTCTAGTATCTATAAATAGTGCTTATCATGTAATAAGCACCCAGTGAATATTTTTGATTGGATGCATCAAATGTCTGCCAAGATCATTTGCTCCCTCCTTTAATACCTATTGAGTAAAAGATTCTTAAGGGAATAAAAGAGCATGCTTTGCAGCAAAAATTAATTTATCAGCAAATGAGATTTTTAAAATAGATTTGAAGCCCTTGGCTTTAATAAAGACTCAGAGAAAAAGACAAGATTGTTGCATTAGCTCAGGGTTTAATCAAGCAGTGAAAACTAGAAACTGAATAAGCCCTTGTTTTTACACACATATTACGATCCTTCACAGATTGCTTTGGCTTTATATTACTTTCACTCTCTTGGTGGGCAGGGAGAGTACCAATAGCATCTACTACTGTTGCATAGGTGAGCATCCACTCATGTCTATCCTTCACTGTCATTGATAAAGTGGTATTGTGTCACAGTACTGCAAAAGAAAAAAATAATAACAGAAAGATTGGTGGGATAAGCCATAGTCCCCATTGTTGCTGTGGTGCTCAAGGCCCTAATATTCATCTACCTCCTCTAGCATCCATTCTAAACTCCTCTTTCTAGGTTATCACTTCTGTTGGTGTAGGTACTTTCCCAGTAGGAAACCAAGGCTTTCATTCCCGAGGAATTTGAACTCTTTGTTTCTGTGAAAATATTCTTTCTTTAAGAGCTTTAATAAAGTTCTTGTCTTGTATTAGGTTGTGGTTGCTGCAATTACATATTCATAATTAACACAAGACAGTGAAGCACCAAGAGGTGCCCCAGTGAATACTCTGTGCTCTAGACTTAACATTCTCATTATATCACAATGATCAGATCTACTTAGGATGATCAGGATCTGTTTTTTTTTCAAGTATAGTAGCTAATTTATTTGCCTAGCACAGGAATCCTGAATTATTCAGGTGGCACCTGTAGATTTAGGTGTACTAAACCCTAGCTGTGTCCCTTCAAGGCAGATTTCCATGCCTCCAGTAAACATTTGACTTCTAATCCTTCTGTCTAAAGTTGTAGGGATGGGAAGCACAAGCCTCTAAGAGTGTCATCAGGAGTGATGGAGAGAGAGACCATTCCTACTTCCACCCTTTGTTCCCTGACTCTGTGCATTCTGCCTACTGGGATCACAGCATTATTTGATGGCTATTAATGCAAAGTATATACCATATATAGAACCACAGACCTGCAGGGGTTCATCCCTAAGCTGGAACATCAGCTGCATCAAAGAAATAATTCTAACACTTTGTCAGGAGAGCAGTTTCCAGGTGATTTGGTATGTGATTTGACCTAAAGATATTTTAATTACATATCTTATGTCACACATCCTTTGTCAAAAGGTGAGCCTTTGGTCTAAGGTGATGTTATTTGTGATAACATATCAGTAAATCAGATACTCTGTGAGCATGAAGTAGTGGTTCTGGCCAAGGACCTGTTGGTGGTTAATATCAATATCTGGAATATGTATTGATCTGCATAAGGACATGGTGCTTCCTCTCTAGTTAGAAATGATCCAATTTAATCACCTTGCCCAAAGTGGAAGTATGGTCTCCTCAGGTTTGGGCCACATGGTTCAGTATTTGTGTCTGACTGTTTATTAAGCAGCAGCAATAGATAGATCAGTCTTGGTGACTGGGAGTCAAGCCTGTTGGGCCTGTGCAGACCCTACAGCCTGTCTTCAGATTACTTTAGCCATGGGTTCATTATACTCCCACTAGGGTGACAGAAAATAGAGAATGGTTAGCATCCACTGAACAAGTCATTCTCTATTTTTGGATGTTTATTATCTTTTATGTGAAGGATACTTTCTGGTGGGTATTATGTGAGAGATGATGACTTCACATATTTTGTACCCATTCTCACAAATGCTTCTACCTTGTATCCAATATTCCAATTCCAACCAATATTTCTCAGGATTCTATGTATATTCCTATACAAGGCCATGCCTGCTCCACATAAAATTGATAACTAGGAATACTGCTTGAATATCTGTTCACTGGAGTAATTTTCTTTAACCACTGTCTTTAAGACCACACTTGTTTTATGGTAGACTTCAATTACTGTTTTACTAACATATTGACCTGAATCACCCCTGAACAAGGTCCTCATATTTTCCCCTTCTGTTAACTGGTGATAGCAATCATCTCCACCCCCAACAAAGTTATAGATGTGAACTTAGGGAGACATGTCAAGTCAGGGAATACAAGTAAATGACAAGTGACAAAGAGGTCTAGACCTCCTCTTGAGTTCTTTATATCTTATTAGGCCTGGATTCAAATTTATCAATCCTATTTTATGATATGGTGGATCAGACAGTATCTACTTCATGATTTATATCTCTGCTGATATAGACACTTGATGTAACATAGTTAGGATTTTCAGTACTTATTGGGCTTCCTTGTGCCTTGCACTCAGATTCTCCTATCAGGGATTTCCAGAGGCTCAACATACTAGACTTGAATTTTACTATGCTAGATGAAGATTTCACTCATATTTACCATATTCTCATCCACCCTGCCACCGCATAAAAGTTACTTTTTTTAATTTGTGTAATATGGGTACAGCTATATTTGTTAACATTGTTCCCATAGCCAGTATCACTTGATTCTTTTTTTTCCTGCTTTCTACTTTCCAACTTCTATCAACTTTATGTTTACAATTTGTGGCCTAAATCATTAGTATTTTTATTCTGTGCTATTAGTATGTAAAGGATGTCCAGTGCAGTCAATTTGTGCATTTTATATTTTATCCTCTAAGCTCAGAATGTCATACTCTTTGATTCATTCAAAAGATATTATTTTTAGTGCAAAAGTAGAATGTATTTTCCATTACTTATTGCCTGGATTTTACCATATTATCTATTTCCATGGAGCTGGATAGTAGAGGAAAGAACATTTACATTTTGGGGAAGAAGTAAACCAGAATTGTTACTCTGCAAATATGTTATTTTGTATAAATTATAATATTTTTGTTTTCAGTTTTCACACTTCTAAAATGAAGTTCAATTAAGAGGATCTCTAATTGTTTCCAGTTCTAAAATTATATGACTTTAAATTAAATTAAGCGTTAAATCTAATTTTATATTATTCTAGTTAGCTTCTAGCTAATTATTCACATTATTTTCAATTATTCAGAATTCCAAATATATTCATAAAATAAATTATATATTGAACATGCTTATCTATTTTTAACCATTTTTATTGCACTATAAATTACCTAGATTATCCTTATCTTTACAGATAATTCTAGAACTATGGAATCTTTTGCTGTATACAGTCTAAGTAATAGGACATCTTATACTACAACCTAAATTTGGCCCAGAGACCTATCTTGTTCTTTTAAGCCTTGTGAGGCACCTGATATTTAAACTGAGCAGTACTCCTGTGTTGTATGCTAGATCTAAAATATGTAGAGGCCTTCCAAGCACTATGTTACCTTTTGAGTGGAGAAAGTGTAGGATTTCATGACTTGTCCTTTTTCTTGAATGGGATATTCCTGTATGCCCCCAGGATACAAACCTTGGATGTCTAAAACCTTCACTAAAGTGACAGGCGTCTGAATCGTTAGGGGTTTAATCGCCCACCTCTGAAATGCATGTATCTTAGCAGAGAGTCTAGAACAGTTACCACTTCTCGCTCAATTCTGACTATCATATCACCAATAGAATCAGCTTAACAGTAAAAATAGTAATCTTGATCTTAAAATTTTATTCCATTTAAAAATGATGAGTTTATATTAAGTGAAAATTTTTCCAGTATATTTTAAAATTTGTTTTCTTTAGTGGAAGCATTCTATCTCAGAGAAATGATTCTTATTTGGTCATGGATTATTTTTTATCTTACCCCTTCGAATGTCTTATGGGAACTAAGTTTATGGATATGCCTTCAATATAACCTTTGTTCCTAAAGACAGTTTGCTGTGCAAATGAGTTTGCAGATGCATGACAAGAAACTCTTGCCTATACCAAATACAAATCTAATCTCAGTACAAATGGCAGCTGAGGCCATTATGTTGACAAAGCTTCTCATTATTTAAAGCACAGTTTCTTTGTCCTGTGAATTTTTTGACATACCATATTAGGTTACTATTCTCATCCATCTTCATATATGCAATTCACTGAAGCAGTAAGCATAGGGTACTGACTTTTCTCATTATGGTGGTAAAATGTATCTATGATGAATAACTCATCCCCCCAATTATATATTAATTATAGCTATATTTTTATGACTATAGATACATACTATCCTGCCAATAAAATGCAAATTTAGATCTTTGCAAATACTAATTTGTACCATGCTGATTAGAGATAAAAATGATAGGAAATAAAACAAGGAGGGCAGATGATTTTGTGCTATAACTAGAGAAGATTTGAAAGTTAGAGTTAGGTTTAGCTGTACGTAACAGAGACTCCAGATGTTAGTGGGTTAACCAAGATCAAAGATGGCTTCTTTTTCTAGTAAAAATCTGGAGGTGATATTCCCACGTTTAGGGTGACAAAGCTGTTACACATAATTCTCAGGGTTTCAGATTCCAGGATTCTGGTCTTACATATAAAGGGTATGGCTCTCATTCTCAAATGACATCCAAGATATATACTCATCTATAAAATCTAAATTCTCGAGAGAATTGAGGAGAGGTTGGGATGGGCAAAGGATTCATACAAGCTGTCCTATAAGAAAATTTCCCAGGAGCTTTCATATAGACATTTTAAAATTATACCTCATTAACCAGAACTTCATCATGTACCTATACTTAGTCACTGGGGAGTCAGGAAAATTTAGCTTTATTTATGTGGCTAATTATTCAGTTAAAAATTATTTTGCCATGGGAATAAAAAGGTCTATAAGTAGAAAGTGGAAGCTGAAATTTCTTTTTTTTTAAAGAGCAATAGTTCTGTTCTTGTTGATCTTTTATAAATTTATTGACTGATTGATTGATGTATTTTTGGCTGCGTTGGGACTTCATTGCTGCGCACGGACTTTCTCTAGTTGCAGTGAGTGGGGGCTACTCTTTGTTGTGGAGCACGGGCTCTAGGCGCACGGGCTTCAGTTGTTTCAGTGTGCAGGCTCAGTAGTTGTGGTTCACGAGCTCTAGAGCACAGGCTCAGTAGTTGTGGCACAGAGGCTTAGTTGCTCCGCGGCATGTGGGATCTTCCCGGACCAGGGCTCGAACCCGTGTCCCCTGCATTGGCAGGTGGATTCTTAAACACTGCACCACCAGGGAAGTCCCTGAAATTTCTAACTACAATTTTGCTTCAGATATTCTAATCTCTAACTTGATTGAAGCACATGAAAATTCTCAAATAAGTAAATTATCTATTTAACTCTGAATAGTTACACGGGTTCTTTTCTGATTAGCTATCTTTATAGAGGTACAGAGTGAAAAGAAATGCTATGAAGAAATTAGCATTCCTTCTTATATTTCATAAAAAGAATACACCCCTTTAATTCTCTGTGTGATAGAAGCAGATATAACTTGTAGGGAATGAAATAAACCAGAGTCTTTCTTTTAAATAGGACTCCTGAGGTTGACCTAGGATACCTCATTATTTGGTGTTGCTGAGGAAATAAGGCCATTATTCAATGGTGAAATTAGGAAAGGATATATGACTTACCTCTTCATAGCATATTGGAAATCATATGGTTTTGGAAAATTAAAACCTGACACTTCATGAATACAAAATCTTGTTACATGTGAACAAGAGGCACAAAGCAAATGATTTATGGTCCAGGCTAGAACATCTGCATTATCAGATTAACTTTCTAATACTAAGGTCTCAGCCTTTAGAATAATATTACTTACTTATCCATTTTCACACACATCACCACTACCACCCCACAGAAGAAATCTTCCATTTGTTTTCTAAATTATTTTCTCTCAAAACACATAATAAAATGAGTATATACTTAAATACAGTTGACCCTGGAACAATGGTTAGGGTCAGGGGGTTAGGGACACTGACTCATGCACAGTCTAAAATCCATGTACAACTTTACAGTTGGCCCTCCATATCCCTGGTTACTCATCCATGGTTCAACCAACCACAGACCATGTAATATGGTAGTTTGTATTTATTGAAAAAAGTCCATGTATAAGTGGATCCACCTAGTTCAAACCCATGTTTTTCAAGGGTCAACTGTAATAAACTCTCAAATCAAAAGGCAGAGATTTTTCAGACTGGATGAGAAACAAAAGACACATTTTCAAAGACAAATAGGTTGAAAGTTAAAAGATGGAAGAAAGTATACTGTGAAACAGTAACCTTATGAGAAGTAGAGTAGCTTACTAATATTTGTTGAAATAGACTTTAATATAATAAATATTACTGTGGACAAAGAAGGAAATATTCTAAATATAACAGGGTCAATTCATTAGGAATACATAGCAAATTATGTATCCACACTTAAAAACCAAATCTGAACCAAAGAATGGGTCTTTTGACCCACATTGTATTAGGATTCTCTGGTAAAACAAAACCAATAGGGTATATAGAGATGTATATGAAAGGAGATTTATTATAGGAATTGGCTCACCTGGTTACAGAGGCTCAGAACTCCCACGACTTGCCCTAAGCAAGCTGAAGAACCAGGAAAGCCAGTGGTGTGACTCAGAGTTCAAAGGCCTGAGAATCTTAGGGCTGGTGAGATAAGTACCAGTCTGCATCTGAATGCTCGAGAACCAGGAGTGCTAATGTCCAAGGGCAGAAGAAGAAAGATAGGTCTCAGCCCAAGCAGAGTGAATTCACCCCTAATCCTTTTTATTCTATTCAGGCTCTCAACAGGTTGTATGATGCCCACTCACATTGGTAAAGGTTGATCTTTACTTAGCCAACTGATTCAAATGTCACTTTCGTCCAGAGACTATCTCACAGACATACCCAGAAATAATATTTTACCAGCTATCTGGCTATCCCGTATCCCATTCAAGTTGCCACATAAAATTAGCCATCACATACACCTAGTCTAACATTTATCTGGTGCACTTCTACTCTACTGTAGTTTTGTCTTCATCCTTGAATTTGCAGCTTGCTTTTGTCTACACAGAAATGATGTAGTCCAAGAAAACCATAATTCCCAACAAGCATCGCTACTGAGGGCCTTTTCACCTGGAGGGGCAATTAAAGTGCTTTTTATTAGATGGTACAACTTCTGTATAAATTTTATCTCTACCAGTTTCCCTAATTGTTTGTAATGCATTAAAGTGATATTTAATGTTTTAGTGCATATTTACTATGTGATTCAACTGTATTAAGGGTCTTACATATATTACATGTCATATATGTTATATAGATGTGATACAATTATCCTTATTTACTAGAGATGGATCTGAGTTTCAGATAGTTTAAATAACATACTCACTATTTAGCTTGTAGTAAAGTCAGTATTTGAACCAAGGTTGAGATTACACACTACAGTAGTTTTCTCTGATACATAAATATTACCACAAACTTAAGCAGTATAAAATAAAACCCATATATTAGCTCAGAACCCATATATGGTACTATAGCTCAGAAGTCTAGATCCATTTGACAGGATTCTATGCTCAGGTTCTCACACAGCTGAAACCAGGATATCAGGATAAAATCAGCTGTATTCTTATCTGATGGATATGGGAAATAATCCACTTCTAAGCTCATTCAAGTTGTTAGCAGATTTCAGTTCTTGTGGTTAGAAGATGGAGAGTCCTGTTTCTTTGATAACTATCAACTGAGGGGTGCAGCTGCTCTTAAAGTGATCTATATATTCTTTCTCATACGGCTCTCTCCATCTTCAAACCAGATGGCAAAAAAAAATAAGTCCTTCTCACTTTTCAAGTCTCTTTGACTGTCTCTTCTCTTAACAGCCAGAGAAATCTTTCTCATTTTAAGGGCGAATGTGAAAATATTAGGCCTATTGGATAATGTCCCTGTTTTAAGGTCAACGACACCATATAACCTAATATGATCATAGGATGTTGCCCATTAATTCACAACTCTGGCACTAAGCTCCCTGTCAGCTTTGGTTTTATTTACGGTTGAAGCTTTCATCCTTTTTCTACCTTGGTATTTAGGAAGACAGCTGGAAAGAACACATTAAAGGCCATTAGCCAGACACTCTTTTAAATTGGAAATATGAATTTTACAGTGCCCTTAGAACGAAGGTCATTAATCACCAGTTTGAAAGTATGTAATGGTATGTAATAAGTACCCAGCAAAGCATATTTAATACAAACCACAGCAAGGGATATTGTTGTGAAATTTCAGGAAATTCGAAATATAGAGATGATGCTAAAAACATTGAGAAGACAATAAACAGAGAAGAAAGGAAGGAGAGAAGGAAGGAAGTAAAGGCGGAAGGATAGAAGGAAGGAAAGGAAGTAGGAGAGAAAGAAAAATAAATTCTACCGGCAAACAATAATTCAGAATGACCTGGGTTTTTCAACAAGAGTGCTGATACTATTTGACAATTGACTGCCCTTATTTTGAAATAAATTACTTTTAATGTATAAATCAATACCTAGCTAAATAATCTACCAAGTAATAAAGATATTTTCAGATCTGCTAGAATTCTGGTAATTTACCTTCCTCATATATTTTTCTTAGAAGTAGTTTGAGGAGGTTTTTCCAGCAATATAATTGAATACACCAAAAATAGAAGCAACTGAAGTTTATAAAACAGCAACTCTGATTCTGGAGAGCAGTATAGGAAAGTATCAGGAGGATAAACGTGCTTCAGGCCTAGGGAGTAAGAAACCCCAGCACCAAATGAAGATGAAAACCTCCAGGATGCAGGCCTCCAAGTTAAAAAAAAAATGCAGATTCACTAGGTGTTCTACTGTTATTTAATTTTTGACACATAATTTTTAAAAGATATGGCAATAAGATAAAAACAGACAGGAGGAAAAAAAACCCTGTAACTATAGTATAATTGTCTATGCAGAGGACCAAATTTAAATAATCATAATAATGTGAAGTCATTTTATATTAGTTTGAATAAAATTTGTGTCATAACCTTATCAGAAGTATGGATAAAAAAGGAGCTTGGACTACCAAATGTAAGGTAGAGAGCTAGTGGGAAGCAGCCGCATAGCACAGGGAGATCAGCTCGGTTCTTTGTGACCGCCTGGAGGGGTGGGATAGGGAGGGTGGGAGGGAGACGCAAAAGGGAGGGGATATGGGAACATATGTATATGTATAACTGATTAAATTTGTAAAATAAAAAAAAAAAAAAAAAAAGGAGCTTGGGAGTACAAAATTGAGATTAAATCAGCCTCTAGGGTAGCAAAAAGTAAGTGAATAATTTCCCAAATTAACACATCAAAAATATGTAATAGTGAGGGAAATTAAAAAATGACTAAAATTATTTGGAATGGCTGCTTCTGGTGAGGGGGAATCGGTGGTGGTGGAGAATGAATTATTATTATTTGTAATGAGTCTTTTATCATCACTTGATATAAAACAAAAACAACACAAAAAAGAACAAATCTCTTCCAATATAATTTGCTTTGAAAAACAAGAAATATTAAAAACTCACATATTTCATAAATTTTAAAGGTTCACAGTTAGAGTCCTAACTTTATGTTGGCTCAAATTTAGTGTTTACTTGATGTATATAGTTCTATCCCTAGCTGATGTATAAACTTATGAGGTTACTTAGGCTCTGAGCACTGGGGTTGTGTTATCTACAGAGGGGGGAATAATGAGAATGCTTATCTCAAAGGATGGTATTCGAGAAAAAAAAGAGTATAATCTTGAATATGGTATACCTTGTGAAAGAAAAGTTTATAAAACTAAAATCTAATAGAAGAATATATTTGAGTGCTATCCAAATATATCACTCTCTTTCTTTGTATATATTACTAATATTATTTTGAAGATATATATTTTAAAATATCTATCAATTTTAAAAAGATGCAATTTTTTTTTTTGCTGTACGCAGGCCTCTCACTGTTGTGGCCTCTCCCGTTGTGGAGCACAGGCTCCGGACGTGCAGGCTCAGTGGCCATGGCTCACGGGCCCTGCCGCTCTGCGGCATGTGGGATCTTCACGGACCGGGGCACGAGCCTGCGTCCCCTGCATCGGCAGGCGGACTCTCAACCACTGCACCACCAGGGAAGCCCAAGATGTAATTTTTTGATTATTTTTGCCTTGACAGATTTTCATCCATATCACCTTGAACTTTTAATGATCATCGTAAATTCCTATTCTTCCTATTCTTCCTTATTATTATGTGACCATAATTTCCTATATCTCATCAAATATTTGTTTTCTATTCAACTAATTTATTTTCCTTTAGTCTTACTATTAACTGACAAGCAACTTATAAGAAAGAAGGCCTTCACAATAAAATTACAATGCTTTAGTCTAGATTATGTAATAAACAAGTGTTTTTATCATTCATTACAAAGGAATAATATATTTCTCCCACATTTGATTTTAAATCTAACTTATTTGATTTCTAATGACTACTCAGATATTTTTGTCTTTGTTTTTAAAATACTCAATATTTAATATGAAGTAACTTCTTCTCTGATCTGTTTTAAACTAACACATAAAATAGTCAATAATCATCCACAGGTGAATTATTTCAAATAACTAGCATTATATATATATAAAAAATATTCTCCCCATGGGACTTCCCTGGTGGTGCAGTGGTTAAGAATCAGCCTGCGAATTCAGAGGACATAGGTTTGAGCCCTGGTCGGGGAAGATCCCACATGCTGCAGAGCACCTAAGCCCGTGCACCACAGCTACTGAAACCCATGCGCTTTAGAGCTTTTGCGTTGCAACTACTGAGCCTGCATGCTGCAACTACTGAAGCCCATGCACCTAGAGCCTGTGCTCCACAAGAGAAGTCACTGCAATGAAAAGCCTGTGAGCCACAACTAAGAGCAGCTCCCGCTCGTGGCAAGTAGAGAAAGCCCGTGCTCAGCCAAAAAATAAATAAATAAAATAAAATAAACAAAATGTTCTTCTTATAGTAAAGCATTAAAATTATTACTGACTACTTTTCAAGTCAATGGTAATTTGATAACTGTATCAGACTTACTAATATTTGAGCGTCACCTAAATTTACCTGCTATCGATCTAAGAATAGGAGAAGAAACACAGAAAAGTAAATGGTTTAAAATGCTGTATACATTATTATGTGTTTGTTTCTATTAAGTCTGGGTAAAACCTGCAAAACTGTATATTATGGTTTCAGATAGCATCATAAATTAGTTTTATAAATTACATGTGTTTCTAAACTGGTTTTTATTCTGAGTATAAAGTAAGTTCTGTTTGTTTATTATCTAATAGATAATTATTATTTAATAATTATCTAATTATTGAGTTTTATAATTAAATTTGATCAAAATTAATTTCTCTAGAGTCAAGGAAGTTCAGTTACTTTCCTAGTATTAGGGTATTTCCTTTTGATACAAAAATTAAACATGAAGTATTTGATTCATAGTTTTTTTTGTGACACTACATCATCTTGAAAGAATAAAATACATTGAATTGATAAACTATAACAAAATACTGCTGAATGTATATTTTTATGTCCATAATATACCTTTATAAATTTATAATGCACAATGAACATAAGTACAGGGAAAAGAGTCAATAATTATTAAGTCAAATTTTTTATTTGTAACATGCTAAGTTGAGACGATATGCGCTATGATTAAGCAATGCTTGTCGGGGTAGTACTCAATTTTTTTTCCTTATCTATAAAGGAACAGTATCTAAGAATAAAACTAGAGTTTTGTATGTACACACAGGTTCTACCTTCTCCACCAAAATGGTGAACAAGAATTTAATTACTTCCTATCAGAGAAATATCTATTAAGAGATAAATATCTACTATCATGAAATAACCCAAAACAATTCATTTTGGATGGATCACTGAACATGAGTCAAATATCCAGCTTGCCTGAGATGAAAAAGAAGAAAGAAAAAACAGCTATGTCCTTGACCTAAAAGTGAGATTCCATAGTTCACTACCACTATTCCCAAAGTATAGGCTCTATTACATTTTACACAGAAGGACTCACACTGATTTTCCCCTCAAGACTGTTTGTTCATATCATCTATAGTAACTGTCAAGATAAATTGAAAATTCCCAAACATATGACATCTGAATACAATGGAAGCTATATCTGTGCTAGCTATTTGAACATGTCATGTTATAAATTGTTTTACTCAAAAATAGAGTGTTTTACTGGTAAAAGCCAGATAAATGTTTTCACAGCCCTCTATGAAAATATTTTATTTTTTAGATTTGGCCTTCTTTTAATCATTTATTCATCAAATTACAGCATATGATAAAAGTTAAATACATGTGTCCTATAAGTAAAATCTGTGGATGTGACATAGTTTTTAAATAATAAAAATGTAATTTTAATTAAAATACCTTTCTACTTACGTAGATATTTGGAATTTGTAAAGTATCAACATTTCTGATACAAAAGTATAGTTGATTTAAAAGTATCAGCATTTCTATGCAGAATATTTGTTAGAGTGGTCAAAGGTGACCTTTTCAGAGGTTATAAAATACAATATTCTATTTATGGAAATTTGACTTAATTAAACTTGATATGGAACAAATCCTTAGAAACATTTAGTTAAAATGCTTCTGTTATCAATAACTGTTACAAAAATAGGTTGTTATCAATTCTGTGTCTTATTTAATCTTTAAAGGGGAGAAAAAAATTCTGTCACATTTGGTCACTATGTCAAGAATAGCATAATTTAATAGTGGGTTAGAACAGTAGCAGAATTCCAGGGTCTTGGCTTAAAATCTTTATTAAAAAATTAGGTTAAATGAGTAGAATATAGTCTGGTTTTTAAATTTTTTGTCAAAATCAATGTAGATCAGATATTATATACATTTGACTTCTGTACTGATTTTTTTTTACCAGTTTCTCCCTATATCAGTTCATTCTCCAGATTGTTCCCTAAGAGATTCAAAAACTATTGTTTTACATTTACTCTAAACTGTGACTTTATTGATGGCAGAGATGAGATATTTGCAGTATTTAGCTCACTAGCCAGTATATAGTACATGCTAAAAGGATTTTATTACATGAATAAGAGGTATTTAAAGTGAAGGATAAAAAAAGATATTCCATGCAAATAGTAATTGTTATGAGAAAAAGATGACATAAGTTGATAAAAAATTCAGTTCATCTATTGTAAATATATATGCCCCAAATAACTGTGTCTCAACGATATGTGAAGCAAAAATTGATGAAACTGAAGGGAGAAGAAAAAGAATGTTAAACAGAAATAGTCAACTTCAATAATTTACTTTCAACAGTAGATAGAATATCTAGACAGAATATCAATAAAAAATTAAAGAACTTTGAAAACACTATAAACCAAGGAGACCTACTAGACATCTGTATAACACTCCACACAAAATAGCAGAATACAAAAAATCCACAAATGCATATGAAACACTTTCCAAATAGACATATATTAGACTAAACAAGTCTCAATAAATTTTGAAACATTCAAATCATAAAATTATCTTCTCTGAACAGGAGATGAAGCTAGAAATGAAAAAAAGAAGCAATACGGAAAATTCAAAAATACTTAGAAATTAAACATCACACTCTAAAAAACCAGTAGGTCAAAGAGGAAATTTCTGATTGCTCAAGGGAAGTTTGAAAGTGCATTTTGATGAATAAAAACAAAAATGGCATACCAAAACTTGTTGGGAGCAGCAAATGTAGTGCTCAGAAATAAAATTACAGCTTAATGCCAAACTTTTTTCTTTTTAACATCTTTATTGGAGTATAATTGCTTTACAATGGTGTGTTAGTTTCTGCTGTATAACAAAGAGAATCAGCTATACATATACATATACACCCATATCCCCTCTCTCTTGCATCTCCCTCCTACCCTTCCTATCCCACTCCTCTAGTTGGACACAAAGCACTGAGCTCATCTCCCTGTGCTATGAGGCTGCTTCCCATTAGCTATCTATTCTATATTTGGTAGTGTATATATGTCCATGCCACTCTCTCACTTCATCCCAGGTTACACTTTGCCCTTCCCTTTTCCTCAACACCATTCTCTACGTCTGTGTCTTTATTCCTCTCTTGTCCCTAGGTTATTCAAAACCATTTTCTGTTTAATTCCATATGTATGTGTTAGTATACGGTATTTGTTTTTCTCTTTCTGACTTAACTTCATTTTGTATGACAGACTCTAGGTCCATCCACCTCACTACAAATAACTCAATTTCGTTTCTCTTTATGGCTGAGCAATATTCCATTGTATATATGTGCCACATCTTCTTTATCCATTCATCTATCGATGGACACTTATGTTGCTTCCATGTCCTGGTTATTGTAAATAGTGCTACAATGAACATTGTGGTACATAACTCTTTTTGAATTATGGTTGTCTTAGGGTATATGTCCAGTAGTAGGATTCCTGGGTCATATGGTAGTTCTATTTTTAGTTTTTCAAGGAACCTCCATACAGTTCTCCATAGTGGCTGTATCAGTTTACATTCCCTGCAAGACGGTTCCCTTTTATCCACACCCTCTCCAGCATTTATTGATTGTAGATTTTTTGATGATGGCCATTCTGACCAGTGTGATACCTCACTGTAGTTTGATTTGCATTTCTCTGATGATTAGTGATGTTGAGCATCCTTTCAGGAGTTTGTTGGCAATCTGTATATCTTTGGAGATATATCTATTTAGGTCTTCTGCCCATTTTTGGATTGGGTTGTTGTTTTCTTTTGATATTGAACTGCTGCATGAGCTACTTGTATATTTTGGAGATTAATCCTTTGTCAGTTGCTTCATTTGCAAATATTTTCTCCCTTTCTGAGGATTGTCTTTTTCTCTTGTTTATGGTTTCCTTTGCTGTGCAAAAGCTTTTAAGTTTCATTAGGTGCCATTCGTATATTTTTGTTTTTATTCCCATTTCTCTAGGAGGTGGGTCAAAAAGGATCTTGCTGTGATTTATGTCATAGAGTGTTCTGCCTCTGTTTTCCTCTAAGAGTTTTATAGTGTCTGGCTTTACATTTAGGTATTTAATCCATTATGAGTTTATTTTGTATACCATGATAGGGAGTGTTCTAACTTCATTCTTTTACATGTAGCTGTCCAGCTTTCCCAGCACCACTTATTGAAGAGGCTGTCTTTTCTCCATTGTACATTCTTGCCTCCTTTATCAAAGATAAGGTGACTATATGTTTATCTCTGGGCTTTCTGTCCTGTTCCATTGATTGATATTTCTGTCCTGTTCCATTGATTGATATTTCCATTTTTTGTTTTTTGTTTTTTTGCGGTACGTGGGCCTCTCATTGTTGTGGCCTCTCCCGTTGCAAAGCACAGGTTCCAGATGCGCAGGCTCAGTGGCCATGGCTCACGGGCCCAGATGCTCCACGGCACGTGGGATCCTTCCAGACCAGGGCACGAACCCGTGTCCCCTGCATCGGCAGGCGGACTTTCAACCACTGCGCCACCAGGGAAGCACGATATTTCCATTTTTGTGCCAGTATTATACTGTCTTGATTACTGTAGATTTGTAGTACAGTCTGAAGTCAGGGAGCCTGATTCCTCCAGCTCCATTTACCTTTCACAAGATTGCTTTGGCTATTTGGGGTCTTTTGTGTTTCCATGCAAATTGTGAAATTTTTGTTCTAGTTCTGTGAAAAATGACTTTGGTAGTTTGATAAGGATAGAATTGAATCTGTAGATTGGTTTTCGTAGTATAGTGATTTTGAAAATGTTGATTCTTCCAATCCAAGAACAAGGTATATCTCTCCATCTGTTTTTATCATCTTTGATTTCTTTCATCAGTGTCTTATAGTTTTCTGCATACAAGTCTTTTGTCTTCTTAGGTGGGTTTATTCCTAGGTATTTTATTCTTTTTGCTGCAATGGTAAATGGGAGGGTTTCCTTACTTTCTCATTCAGATTTTTCATCATTAGTGTATAGGAATGCAAGAGATTTCTGTGCATTAATTTCGTATCCTGCTACATTACCAAAGTCATTAATTAGATCTAGGAGTTTTCTGGTAGCAGCATTTGGATTCTCTATGTATAGTATCATGTCATCCGCAAACAGTGACAGTTTTACTTCTTTTCCAATTTGGATTCTTTTTCTTCTCTGATTCCTGTGGCTAAAACTTCCAAATCTATGTTAAATAATAGTGGTGAGAGTAGGCAACCTTTTCTTGTTCCTGATCGTAGTGGAAATAGTTTCAGTTTTTCACCATTGAGAATGATGTTGGCTGTGAGTTTGCCATATATGGCCTTTATTATGTTGAGGGAAGTTCCCTCTATGCTTACTTTCTGGAGGGTTTTTATCATAAATGGGTGTTGAATTTTGTTGAAAGTTTTTCTGCATCTATTGAGATGATCATGTGGGTTTTCTCCTTCAATTTTTTAATATGGTTTATCACATAGATGGATTTGTGTATATTGAAGAATCCTTGCATTCCTGGGATAAAACTCACTTCATCATGGTGTATGATCCTTTTGAGCTGTGTGATTCTGTTTGCTATTATTTAGTTGAGGATTTTTGCATCTATGTTCATCAGTGATATTGGTCTGTAGTTTTCTTTTTTTGTGTGACATGCTTATCATTAGTAGTCATTAGAGAATGAAAATTAAAACCATGCTTATATACCACTTCACACCCACTAGGATCAAGATAATTTTAAAAAACCCACAGAAAATAAGAAATGAAGTATTAATGAAGATGTGGAGAAAACAGAGCACTCCTACTTTACTGGTGATGATGCCAACTGTTTCAACCACTGTGGTGGAAACACATTTTGGCAGTTCCACAAAAAGTTAAACATAGAATTACCATATAACTCATCAATTTTACTCTCAGAGATATACCTAAAGGAATGGAAAGAGAGTAGTCAAATGTTTCTACATGATTGTTCATAGCAGCAATAATCACAATGGCCAAATATGGAAACAACCCAAATGTCCATCAAGGGATGAATGGATAAATAAATTATGGTATATACATACAGTGGAATATTACTCAATCATAAAAAAGGATGGCATATTAGTACATGTTATAGCATGGATAATACTTGAAAAAATATTAAGTTAAAGAAGTCAGACACAAAGGGCTACATATTATATGATTCCAATTTTATGAATTTCTCAGAATAAGTAAGTCCATAGAGATAGAAAGCAGATTGGTTGCTATCAAGGCCTGGGAATAGAGAATTGACTGTGACTGGTTCATGTGTATAGTGTTTTCTTTTGGAATAATGAAAATACTTTGAGACTAGACAGAGTTGGTGATTATACAACATTGTAAATTTATTAAATGCCATGCGATAGCACACTTTGAAATAGTTTAAAATGGCAATAAGTTCTAGAGATCTAATGTACAATATTGTGCCTATAGTTAACAATATTGTATTGTGCAGTTAAAATTTTGTTAAGAAGGGTAGATCTTATGTTAAGCGTGCTTACTACAACAAAAATGATTAATTTTATGTTATATGAATTTCAGTTACATTTTTATAAATCATCTATTTTGCACCCCCCTTTCTCTTCATAACTAGTCCCCATTATAATGAATATAAGAATTTTGGTGTTTTCCTTGGCTGTCTGAATACACCACCAATCATACTTAGGCAGCTTCTCCATTGTCTTTGCGATTGTGAGAAATAGTACTCTGCCTGCTACCATGGGTGTTGAAGTGGGGGAAACATCCTTCAGCAAATCTCCAGTAGTATGGGGCTTGTGTACATGACTAATGTTCACCCAATTAGGTGGCTCTGCCTTGAAGTCTGAATATGGAGCTAGTGAAGTAAATATTAAAAGGACAATTAGTATTCAATTATGGTCACTGGTGGCAGTATTAATTAATGTTGGTTTTCTATAGTAGTGAGGACATGTAGGTATGAATATTTCTGGTAAATTATGGTGTTTTTTCTCTCACTTCTTTTAAAATTGCCTTTATTCATGAATTTCTTACAAATTTGATCTTTCTTCCTCCATTCAAATCAATGAGTCTCCTAAATTCTTCAGTAAAATCATAGTGTCTGTGTGTAGGGAAATGTTTGTCTGTGGTGTGTGTGTGTGTGGTGTGTATTCTTCAGTAAAATCATAGTGTAAGTCTGTGTGTGTAGGGAAACGTTTGTCTGTGGTGTGTGTGTGTGTGTGTGGTGTGTATGTGTGTGTGTGTGTGTGTGAACATAAACTGCCACTCAAACTTAGGGTAGCCAGAGTAGATTTCTATTGCTCACAACCAAGACCTCTGACAGATATGTTCATGGTTATTTAGTCATAGTTTATTTTTTTCCTTTACGTACACTCATATTTCCCAGGTAATAAAAATAGTACATGACCATTGAGATAGTTGATCTCCCTGAACTTTGGGAAGGAAGAGGTCTCAATATTTTAAAATTCGTGTCTGACTCGTCATTTGTTATGAAACTCAGAAACAATTTGCATGCACATTATTGTTTTATTTTTAATATTGGTTTGGGCTTTCTTTAGAAGATTTTACACAGTTGGGGTATGAAAATAAAAGTATATACTTTTCAAAAGAATATTCTGCTACTTGATTTTGGATGAATTTTGCATCATCCTTAGTATTCTTTTTTTTCCCCTTCCAGTTTTATTGAGATATACTTGACACATAGCACTGTATAAGTTTAAGGTGAACAGCATAACAATTTGACTTACATCATGAAATGATTACCATGATAAGTTTATTGAATATCTATCAGCTCATATAGATACAAACTAAAAGAAAAAGAAAAACATATTTTTTCCTTGTGATGAGAACTCTTGAGATTTATTCTCTTAACAACTTTCATATATAACAGTCCCAGTATTCTTAATATATTGAAGAAAGAATAAGGTTCTTACTCGTCACTAGTGTTTTCAATGGACTACAATTGAAATTTAATTTCATTTAAAAATGTGTGATATTTTATAGTAAAAAGTCTGTAAAAATTGATCCCCTGTTGACAACATTGAATTGGCATCCATGCAGCACCATACTGCAGAGTATGTCACATGAGACACATTATGTATCTCATTGCCAGCAAGCTGACATCTGGTTCATAACTTTTAGTGTTGGTTAGTGTGTCTCCTGGTAAAGCATAAATATACTAAATCAGGTACTAAATAAGAACTGATTTGGAATTCCAAAGGAGGAGCACTCAAATGTCAAAGCTATTTTCTGTGTCATTAGTTTCTAATTATGTACTTTTTAAAATTAACTTTTTATAAAAGTATCAAAGGTCAAGTGGAAAAGCAACAGACTTAAAGGAAATTGAAATATGTAAAAGAAATTTTGAATTGTAAAAATATTATTTCCAGATGCTTTCTTCCCTTGCAAACACTAATGGATTTTAGGATTGGTTCAATGTTAAGGAACTAGGGAAAAATTCAAAAACTTATAGGACATATGTTTTGATTATTAATTATAAGAAAACTATTGTTCTTAATTGTAATATATGAATTGACTATCAATATAATGATGCTTGCATAACATAGTAGGTGTTTATGTTCCTGATAGTCTTCTTCTGATATCCTAATCCTACCTATTACAATATATTCAGGTTCTTGTGTTCCAACAATAGGAGCAGGTAGATCTTGTAGGTAGAAATTTTCAGATTATGTATACTAAATTAAACACCACAGTTGGTGTTTTCTGAGCATCTCGGTAGAAGCATATTGACATAAAATAAGTATGCAAAGAACTGTTTAAATGTATTGTGTTGGCCAAAAGCTTTGTTAGGTTTTTTCAGTAAGATGGCTCAAGTAGCACTTAGTTGTCTTTAACTTCATTCAAAACAATTTTTTAGGTTGTATGTGATAGCAGTCATATCAGCGTGCATTTAAAAAAAGACATCAAAATTGGTGAATTTTTGTGTAGCCATTTTAATATTGAAGATGAAAGAAAAAAAGCAACATTTTTGGCATATTATGCTTTATTATTTCAAGAGAGTTAAAAATGCAACTGGAATGCAAAAAAAAAAAAAAAAGATTTGTGCAGTGTGTGGAGAAGGTGCTGTGACTGATCGAACGTGTCAAACTGGCTTGCGAAGTTTCATGCTGGAGATTTCTTGCTGGACGATGCTCCAGGGCCCAGTAGACCAGTTGAAGTTGATAGTGATGAAATCAAGAAATCAAGACGTTAATTGAGAACCATCAACGTTATACCACGCGGAGATAGCCGACATACTCAAAATATCCAAATCAAGCGTTGCACCAGCTTGGTTATGTTAATTGCTTTGATGTTTGGGTTCCATGTAAGTTAAGCAAAAAAAAAAAAAAAAAAAAAAAAACAAACCCTCCTTGACTATATCTCCATATGTGATTCTCTACTTAAACGTGATGAAAATGTTCCATTTTTAAAACAAGTTGTGACAGGCGATGAAAAGTGGATACTGTACAATAATGTGGAACAGAAGAGATCATGGGCAAGCGAAATGAACCACCAACAACCACACCAAAGGCTGGTCTTCATCCAAAGAAGGTGATGTTGTGTATATGGTGGGATTGGAAGGGAGTCCTCTCTTATGAGCTCCTTCCGGAAAACCAAACGATTAATTCCAACAAGTACTGCTCCCATTTAGACGAACTGAAAGCAGCACTCGATGAAAAGTGTCCAGAATTAGTCAACAGAAAATGCATAATTTTCCATCAGGCTAACTCAAGATCGCATGTTTCTTTGATGACCAGGCAAAAACTGTTATCAGCTTGGCTGGGAAGCTCTGATTCATCTGCTGTACTCACCAGACATTGCACCTTCACATTTCCATTTATTTCAGTCTTTATAAAATTCTCTTAATGGAAAAAAATTCCATACCCTGGAAGGCTGTAAAAGTCACCTGGAATAGTTCTTTGCTCAAAAAGATAAAAGTTTGGGGAACATGGAATTATGAAGTTGCCTGAAAAATGACATAAGGTAGTGGAACAAAAGGGTGAATACATTGTTCAATAAAGTTATTGGTGAAAATGAAAAATGTGTCTTAGTTTTTACTTAAAACCTGAAGGCACTTTTTGGCCAACTCAATAAAAGACAACACAAATATCACTAACAACTTGGGAGCAAGTTTATCTAAACTTTTTTGAAAATTAAGAATACTACTTTCTATCTAAACTTTGAATTCACAGATTCCATTGACTTCAGCATTGATATTTGATAAAGATGTTTCCATAAATATACCTTAATCAAGCAATTTACATCAAAGTAACAGGTTTTTGTTGGTGGTATTGGTGCTGCTGTTGGGTGTTTTTCATTTCTCCATTACTTATACATGTGGTTACTTGTTCATATGATTAAATAATGATTCATGTTTCTAGTGATACCTTGTATAAAAGTGATAATCCATTACACTAATAGTATATGTTAGCTTGAAAGGATAGCGCTCTGATTATTTCCTCTTTAAAGACTATGAATCACGTTGGAGATGGAAATACTGAGTACACAGGTTAATTTATCAGTTGTTCAGATAATAGCATCTGTTGGCTCAAATTCCAAGTTTGTTCAGTTTCTTATAAGTTATCATAATTTATCATAAACACACAAGATACCTAACATTCTAGAAATATTAGAATATTCATGGACCAGAAAGAAAATCAGGTTTTTCCTAATATGTTTTTCTTAAATTGTGGACACACTTGTTTAGCTTAAGTCTGGTTCAGTGGAAAGATATTACTGGATAAGAAATACACTTAGAACTTGAAAGAATTGACTAGAGAGAAGGCACTGGAGTGATCTGAATTCAGATTTCAACTCCCCAAGTAGTAGTGGCCAAAATGTGTTCCCCAATTAACACCTACAGATTTAGTATATCTTTAGATATGGCAGTGGTCACTTGTATCAGAAACTTGGGGTTATATAACATGGGATGTTATAAAAATGCAGACTCTTAGACTGAACCATTCTAATTCATCATATCTCTGGGAATGGAGTCTGGTAATACATTTTAATTAGCACTTGAGTTGAATCTTATGAACATTAAAATTTGACAAGAATTTACCTAAAGATTTAGTACCTGCACGATACATGTTGAACAGTAATTTCATTCATGCTGATGTCAAATTCTCTGTCACTAGGATCTGGAGCTTAAACTTTCTCTGGAATTACTGTCATTGATATACAGAATGGCATATACTTACAGACATACATTTTTTAAAATTTAATGACTTTGTGGAAAATCAAGAATTTAGCACTTGTAGAACCACAAGGAGTGTGACCTGTTAACTCTCCAATTCCCAGTACTCCCTAAAATGTGGTAAGGATAAGTAAGGGTCAACAACAATATCCAAATATGTCAGAGAGAGTAGTAATGCTCAGAACTGGATGTTGTGGTTCTCTATCTAGTATGAACCTCTATACAGTCAAAACTAGGGTGACATGAAACAACATCAAGTAAAACAGACCCAGGACATAGTTCTAGTCCTCCGGGGAGGATAGAATGATATATGGCATGTTTTTACAGCATTTGAAACTAATAGTTCATGATTATGCAGATTAAGCCAACTGTAAAAAAAATAGTGGAAAAAATATGTCTTTTAAAGATAGCACAGACTTTCAGGAGATCCTTACGTAACTAAATAAGGGCTTTACATGAAGAATGTGCTTAAATTCTATTGTGAATCTGAAGTTCTTAGTACATTGCCAGGTTTACTCTAATTTAATTCAAGTGGTGTGTATTATTGACAAGCTTTAGTGCCTGAGTAAGCTGAGTAAGACCAAGAAAGCAGAGACAGGCAGGTGACTTTGTCATTAAACAATTAGTTAGAACTTGGAGTATATTTACTAATAGTGACAATGTCCTGAACAATGTCTATGAATAGTTCAGTTCATTTCTTTTTAACAAGCACAGGTCAGTGTTTACCCTATGGCAGGTGCTCTCAGAGTCTGCTGATATAACACAGAATAAAGTACAGGTTCTGCCCTTATCAAGTTTGCAGGAAATTACAAGGTATTCTAGATTAGCTATATGAGTTCTCTTACTATTGCATTTAAAAAATATTCATGAATTTTTAAAAAGTCTTTGACACGCTGACCTGGGTTGTATCATAGGAAAAACATGTGTTCTACATTTTTAATGATCATCTCACACAAAACTTAGAAAACAGTTTTTTAATAAGATGATGATGCCTGCCTATAGTAAAAACAATATTATTTTTTCTATTTGATTTATTAGTAAATACTGAATACACCAATAAATCAATGGGAAATCTGTTAAGGTGTTTATTCCCTTGATAATTCAGGAAAATTTATTGTAGTCTGTTACAATTATCTCTTTGTTATGATTGAGATTGTTTTAATTCAAAGGATTTACATTTTCAAAAAGATTAATATATTAAAGAAGGAATAAAGCAAATACACATTCTTTGTGGAAAGTCTTCATAGACAAAAAGTTTTACCTTGTAAAATTTAGTTTTACATTTATCACATATAAGCCACTATACACAGCACACAGAGACACACAACATAAATTGACTCAGAATGAGGTCCTTCATTTAAAGTGTTTTCTATTTTTCTGTCCTGGCCATATATTCAAATTAACAATATTATGATTTTATTGGCATACTTACATGATCATAATATCTCATGAGGAATAATAAAAGACACACCTTGTTGGCCTTACTTCCAATTTTATCACTGACCACTTCTCACTAATGCCTCTAATATCACTTTATTCCAAAGTGCTATCAGCTTTCACCTCAAATATCCTCTAGTTGCCTGGCTTCCATTCTTATACCCTGCAATGAAGTTTTCATAGTGTAGCCAATGTGGTCTTTTGAAAATCCAAAGCAGTTTGTTTCACCAGTTACAATTCATTGCCTTCCAGTTCCAGCTACTATCTAGGCTGCTTTCTTCATATGATCTCTTATACTATTGTACTTTCATTCACTAAACTCTAGTTAAGTCATCTCGCCTTTTCTTTTGTTGACTACCAAGGCCCTGTACTGTCTCATGGGTTTTGCATCTACTGTTCTCTATATTGAATCCTTTCCTGCAGCTCTTTGAATGACTCTTTTTTATCACTTAGATTTTGGTTATATTGCCACTACCTCAGAGAGAATTTTACTAATATCCTACATAATGGAGACCCTGATTCCCCAGTTACACTTCCTAATAACTCTTATAACTCCATGTTAAACTCTTCAGATAATTTATGTACTTCTCTATTTCCCCCATTTGAATGTAGCACAAGAACAGAAATTATGGTTGTCCTTTTTTCATTTCCACTGCTTAGAAGAGTACCAGGCATATAGCAGGGTCTCAATAGATTTTTAATTAATGGAAGCTAATTAGAACTCATGAAAGAAGTCCTCTGCAGTTGAGGAAATAATTTTAAGGGTCCATAAGTGTCCATTTTATGTTTATTTGCTAATGGATATGTATGTTATTATAACTTGGTAAAAAGAGGCTGTTTGTCTCACTAAAGAGTACATAACTAAAAAAAAGAAAGCTTTTGAATGAATACTTTGAGAAGGAAGTAGGACCCTGTGTAGTGGAAGAAATGACAAAAAATTTAGAGGAGAAATACAAAGATTCCTAGAAGAAAGAGGAATATTAAACTAAGGAAAACCTCATTGATTAGGCCTTGGAAATATTCCTGGTTTGACAATTGTAAACACTCTGCTTGTTACCTCTTCCTTGATCTATCAGCTTTAAACTGAATCTGTTGATTATCCAGTGCAAAAATGAGAAATTTCATTTACTCATATTGTTTTCAAACCACTGATTCTGCCCCCCCTCCATTTTGGGGAATATTTTAAATACTTCCATTTGTTACTTTTATAGTTTTACATAATACTCTTAAACTTATTTTCCTGGAACTTCAACTTTACAGTATAGACTGGTTTTTGCTCTACATCTAAATAAGGAAGATGCCATCATACATGTCTTAGTCTCTAAATCATAAAACATGAAAATGTTTATATAACATTACTGTATTATTTGTCTTAAAATAGATTTTATATTTAAAACTTAGAATCCTATACACTACTGTCTTCAACAAAACTATATATCACTTTTATGAAGACAATTAGAAGTCAATTGAGCTATCTCTGAAATTTTAAAAATGGTATTTTCATAATTATTTTTCTGCCTCTGTTTTATCTGTTCTCCTTTTCTCAAACTTCTTTTAAATGATTGACTTTTAGAAACCATGTATAACTTAAAATTTTTGTCTCCTTTCATTTTATACATGCTTCAAAATTTCTCAACATTTTTTTCTTATAGTCTGCTAAATATTTTGTTTAGACTACACTTTGTTAACACCCAAGAAATTTCTTTTGCTTTTAGCTTGCTGTTTTTCACTACAACATTTTCTATTGTAATTGATGCAACATAGTTTCACTTCTCAGAAATTCTTATTGGAAAAATTCAGCTTTCTTTTCTTATATTATACTTCTTTCCTTCTCAGCCAGTTGGTCTATTAGCTCATCTTGATCCTCTGTTATCTGGTGCTGATTTTCCTCAAAAGTCTAGTGATGACTCATTGTTCCTTTAGATTTAGGAATGTGCTATACTTATTAATATGAAAGTGACTGTTGAAGTCCTGGCAGCAGATATTTTTATGGGTCTTATCCCAAAATAGAGACATTCTCTGCAAGTTCTTTGCAAGTGGATAGTAAATATAAAATGCTAAATTGCATATTGCTAAATTGTACTGAGAGTCAAGCTGCCACATATTACAACCTCTGTCACATCTTTTAAGTTATTTCCCAAGGATTGTTCTTTATTCAATAGCTTTAAAATCCTCAAATACCTCTCAGAATGTGTTATCACTGGTATCCCCAGTATAAATGTAAGGAAACAAGAATTATAAATTTTAATAACTTGTCCAAATTCACACAAGCAGGTGTTGGAGGCAATTTTGTATACTGACTATCTGATACCAGAGTTCACTATAATTTAATATCATCCATTCTATGAAGATTCCTTAATTTTTTCATCAATGCCATACTTTAATCTTCATATGTACTCATTCTAACAACTAGTACTTATACTGAGAATTTCTTATTTTTAATTTCATAAGCCTTTATATAATTTCTGATTTGTTTTCTTCTCTTACTGTTATCTCATATTTGTGACACTTCCAGCTATCAATATAATCAAGACAGAAAAAGAGAAGGATATATGGTACCAGGTATGGAGCTGGGATAAGAGGAGGTTAGCCTTTAGCCCATCTTTGTTAATTGGCTTTCCCAAGAGCGTAGTAAACTTTCTTCTATCTTCATAACAGGAGGTAGTTTTACAAGTTGGACCAAAGCGCCCCATGGAAGTTAGGCTCCTACTCTCCACAGAGAGGAGAGGTAGGGGTGCTGTTTTCCTTGATGATTACATTTCAAAGGAATGACTTCCAGGTCCTTGAGAAAGACATTTGTTGTTAAACTGGCACAACCAGTTTAAAAACTGGCTTTAAAAGATTTATATATCAAAGGGGCAGAGGGAGAGCTTGCAATTATAACTTTTCTAAAGTAAATGCTCTACAAAAAGCAATATCAGAGGCCTCCAGTCAGGAGGAAGTCTGTGGAAAGTTTAGTTAAGCTGAGGGTAATGTTAAAGCTATTTTTATCACAACCAACCCTCATTTAGTTTCTGCACAAGTTTGAAGTTCATCTTGGTAATTTGCACTCCTGTCATTGTGGTCTACATATAGCTTCTCAGGTTTTAGTGATCCATAACGAAAGACATATTATTTTTGTTTAATACACTGACAATGTAATATTTGAAGAGGAATAAGATAGCTAAAAAAAATTCATTTAGAAAAGGGAAGAATGAGAAATATATGGCAGCCAGTGATACCTAGCTCCTACACACTCATGGTAGAGAGAAAAAAAAATGAATTCTCTGTTCAGGTAAGCTCATGTGATAGGTACACCCCGCGCCCACCCCCCCGACACACACACACACACACCACAGTCTTCCCACTCCCTCAAATTGCAACCCTATTTTTGCCATCTAAGAATATATTATTCATTGTCCTTGGCTACTACTTGTGACATTGAGATAATCTTTCTTGTCCTTTTTCTCCCTTGGCCATATGAGATGAACTTTGGAAAGAATGTCTTTCCTGGCAAATGCTCAGCTTTTGTAGTAGGTGATAAAGCATTATAATTTATTATAGTATAGAAATGCTATTATTTTTGCAAAATATTTCCTTTGAAAACATTATGTTTTAAGGATACTTTCTTCCAGTCAGTAACTGTAAAAGTAACCATAGCTAAGGATTTTGCTTGAACACAGTCCTTAAAGTTTTTATGTTTTAACTTACTGACCTCTTTGTTCTATCTATGCCCCTTAGCCTTCCTATTAATGGCTGTTGCCCTGAGGCAGTTTGAAATGATAGCCTTAGGTGAAGAAGCACCATCCTGAATGCCTCCCTTTGCCACCTGCTGTCTAATTTTTTTCAATCTTATCTCCTGCTGTGGCAGCTATTTTCCTGCTTCTTGGACTAGTTGCAATTTGGGATACACACATTGTCTTTTCAAACGCAGCAGGCCCACAAATTATAGGACTCTAAATCACTTAGATTGCAGGCCACATGTGGAGAGCGTATCTCTTAGCAAAGCATTATTTTCTTTCTTCTCTGCTTTAGACTGCTTTCAAAACTTTGAGTTCATAACTCTTTTTGGAGACTTGGCTGAAAGCCGCTAGAGGTAACCATTATACACAAAGGTTCTGAATGTTCCTACCATTTGTGCTAACACCACAGCCTCAGTTGACACACATCCTGTGTGCATCTCAAGGTTTAGCCACCTATGTTTTACTTACTGTTTTCTCTGCCACATGTTTATGTCTAACATTCTTGTTTACATGACAGCTGTATCTGTGGTCTTGCCATCAGTCTGCGTTCAAGGCTGGAGTAACTTGAGAAGGGTGCAGTTGCAACAACACCTATTCATTTTATCAGGACAGCAAAATATTTTTCAGCATCCATCTCAGAGATATCTACTCATGTATAATTGGTCACAACTTGAGCACATGGACACCCTTAGCAGCAAGGAAGGTGAGAAGAGCTGCCATATTGTATTTCTAGCCTCTGAAGTGAACGTGGGCAAGCAAGAAAGGGATTGGAAATGAGTATTGGGGAAGTCAAATAAGAAGGTACATCACAGATGAATACTAAGTTCCCTTAACTTATTCTTTATTTCTTAATAATGAAGATACAAGGCCCTTAATTTGCTCTAAATGTGACATTCACTGTTCATTAGCTTTAATATGAAGTATGGTCATTTTTAACATTTCTGTCATCTACGGGATTAATAATTATCATCTCTCTTAATTTCCAAGGCATTCACATCATCTTTTAGTCACTATTTTGGAAATAACACTGTGTTCAAAAACTATGACCTGAAAAATGTTGTTGTTATTGCTTTGCTGCTGGTAGTGTTGATGATGGTAATAGATTACTATAATGACATAATTGTTCTTTGTATCCAAGAATGTGCAATATTTTTGTCATATATATATTCAGTATGTTGTACAGAGCAATAGATTGACTTGTATTTGTTAAATCACACATACTCATTTTGTTACTCAGTTCCTCTGTGTTCTTACTTTTTTTTGTCAACTAGATCTGTTAAATTCTCCCCGAATTTCCAACATATTTTGATTTATATATTTAGTGGATATATTTTTTGTGCGTATAGGTATATAAACTTTATATTTCTTAGTCTTTTGTAAATTCTATCAGTATATAAGCTTCCTCTTTATCCCACTTGATTTTATTCTTAAATTTCAACAGCTTGATATGAATATGGTCACTTCTGCTTTCTTTTATTTGCATTTGCCTGTTGTCCCTTTGCTCACTCTTTTATTTAAAAATTCTTATACATTTTATTTTACTTTTGTTTTAAGAGGGTTCTTTTTTTCTTTTTCTTTTTCTTTTTCCAATAAAACACAGCTCGCCTAGGATTTTTTACTTTGACAACCTCACTTTTTAAAGGATGGAAGAAGACAAAATAGTTTTCCACTTTAGTTATAACAAATGACGTGTTATTTTATTTCTTGAATCTTACTATGCTTCTTCATATTATTTTTTCTCCTTTTTTCTTACATTACTTTTTGCTGGGTTACTAAGGTTGCTGTTTATTCAACTTGTTAGTGGAGTATTCTATACACTTGGATTTTTAATCACTTATTCAGAAAGAGTTTAGTATTTTCTCTGTGCCAGGCACTGTTATAGAAAGATGGAATAAATAAAATAGAGGGGAAAAAATCTCCCCTCATGGACCTTACTATAATCAGATACATTTTATTATCTGTTGTGGTCTGAATGTTTGTGTTCCACCAAAATTCATGTTGAAATCCTAATGTGTAATATGATGGTATTAGGAGGTGGGGCCTTTATTACAGCTAAAGTGGAATAACTATTTTGCATTCTTCCATTCATTAAAAAATGAGTTTAATTTCTTTTAATGAGATTTATGTCCTTATAAAAGAGGCTTGAGAGAGCTACCTTACCCTCATTCACCACGTGAGGACACAGTGAGAAGTCAGCTGTTTGAAACCCAGAAAAGGGCTTTCACTAGAACCTGACAGTGCTGGCACCTTGATCTTGAACTTCCTGCCTCTAGAACAATGAGCAATAAACTTATGTTGTTTATAAGCCATATAGTTTGTGATATTTTATTACAGCAGCCCAGACAGACTAAAACGTTATTATTATTATTTAAAACCAAGAAACAATATCTCCTACCAAGACTCTCTACTTCTCACTGTCTTTAATGCACACAGTGAGCCATTTTGAGGAGATTTCAAACCCTCCTCTCATCCTCTCCTTACTCCCATCCTGAGTAAAAGCTTTGGAGCGCTTTCTTTCCTGTTGTCAACATCCACCTCCAAATTTCACGTTTACCTTTCTTATTAAAATTTTCCTTGTAGTATGCCTCTTCTGTTTCAAGGGTTGTCATCTGACTTTTTATATATATATATATAATACAGACTGTCCATTTTTGTCCTTACATAGTCAGTCATTACTCATAAATATTTCCACTTCTATTCATGTTACTTGATTGTAAGGCCTTTGTTTTATTGGTTTGTTATTTGATCAGAATTATTTTCTATCAATGTTTTTGTGGATAAACTATGCTATTCCTAGAGTTTCTAAATCCTTGCATGTGTGCAAAAGCTTTTCTTTACCTTTATTGGCATATGCTGTTTGGGTTACAGCTATGGAATTATAGTTCTATTCTCTTTGTAAATGTTTGTCTCCTAACTTTAAGTTTTGCTTGAATATTCTGAAGTCAGTGCTGTTATTATTTCCAATTTACCCATGAAGAAATAAGGCCTAAAAAAAGGCACTATCTTACCTAAGTCACAGAATATGATAGAACCTCATTCTCCACAGATTCCATAGCCCACACTTTTAACTATTGTGTTCTATTTCAACTTTGTTGACTAGAGAAGTAGCTAGAGGCCCTGTAAGTTGAGAGGAAGGTGAGAAAAGTCAACTTCTTTCTGACTTAGAACATTTTTTCTACAAATTTTTTTTGTTTGGTTTTGTTTGTTTTTTTTGCCTAGAAGGTTCTTAGATCCTCTCTTGACCAATCTCTTCATTATTGTTCAGATCTCAGCTTACATGTTTCTTCTCAGATATACCTTCCTGGACCTTAGGATTTAAATAAAATAACTATCCAATAGTAGGCACTCATCTATTTGTTTATATCTATTTACTTATCCATTTATTTATATACTTAACTATCTTATTAGGATGTAAATTCCATGAGAATGAAAACCTTGTCTTCCTAGTTCTTTATTTTATTCTTATTGTATAACAAAGAATGTGTCTGGTCTTTGTCTCCATTTCCTGGCATGGAGCTTCTAAAACCCTTGGAATTTCCAGAGTGATGTGGGTATTTTGTTATTCATGAGCCCATTGGATCACATCTGATTTTATGCTAAAAAGTTGACTCCAGAAGGGTGACACACCTTGATTCCACTGGGAGAAGGCTTGAAAGCTCTGTGTTCTAAGCCCTCCTAGACATTGCCCTATATGTGTCTTCATTTGGATGGTCTAATCCATATCCTTTATAATAAAACTGTAATAGTATTTGGCTTCCCTGAGATCTGTGAGTCATTCAAGCAAATTATTAAACCTGGGGGGAGTTGTGGGAAACCTCAGATTTGTAATTCCTCAAATTACAATTTTAAGCTGTGTTAGCATATGTTTGAAGCATTCGGGATGCAAGGAAACATAGATTACAGGAAAATGTAAGTATATCTAATTTGGTAGTTGAAGGGAAGATGACCTACTACTTAGGGAGTTGTTGGAAACTCCCAAATTTTTAGCCATTTGGCGAGAAGTGCAGATGGCCTTGGAATCCCTTTTGTGGCTAGCATCTGAAATACAGGCAGTCTTGTACGGGATCAAGCCCTTAATTGGGGGGATGTGATCTAACTCTGAGTGGTTAGTGCCAGAATTGAATTTGTAGTACATAAATTGGTGCAAAACTAATCTCCAATATTTTGAGCAAGACCAAGCACATGAGGTTCGCTAATTTAAAATTTGTTGAATAACTGACTAACGGAAGCTGGCAGTAAACTAGACAAGTTTCTTAGCCCATGGATTTATTTTCAACTAATATCACTGAGTATCAGACCTTGGTGCGGTCTGTAACAGACATCTAGCTGCTGCTTCCTGTGCATAAATTGCATCTTCCCTGTAAGTCAGAAAAGTGGTGTTTTGACTGTTGATACTTTTTATATAGCAATGTTAGTACATTGCCTCTTCCTTGCATGCTTTCTGCTTTCATCACTAACTCTTAAAATATACTACATTTTGGATTATTTTGCTCTCTCTTTCATAACAATACTAAATAGTAGGTCCCCTTCTCTTCAATTACCAAATTAGATATATTCACAATTCCCTGTAATCCATATTTTCTTGCATCCTAAATGTTTCAAACACGTATTAGTACAGTTTAAGGTTATAATATGAGGAATTTTTCAGACACTCTCTTCAAGGACGTCTCTTTTTCTAATCCTTTTTCGCCTAGCCCTTTTTGACAAAAGGCAATTTGTTTGAAAAATGCAATTATCATCCATAACTCACATTCAGAGTAATATCATCTGTTGTCTTCACAAATAATCTAACAATGGCAACAATTGCAGAATTTCAAGCTATAAAATAGAAAATACTGAGCTTGCAATCTCCAGTGTGTATAATTACTTAACTAAGGAATGTGATAGAAAACACTAACTTTTCCAGGCCATTAGGTGTATTGCTACTGCAGTGAGAGAACCAAAAGACTCATTATGTTGTGTAAGAATTATATTGTTAGCCTAAATTATACACATCAAAGCACCAGATATGGTATTAAAATGTAGGTGCTTAGAAAAGTAGTGAAGATTACTGTTTTCTCAAATCATATTTAAATAGGCCTTTGGGTATGTCTAGCAAAAGCATTATTTTCAGAAAACATACATATTCTTGTAATGTAAACAACTTTTATCATTGTAAGAATTAAGATATAAACTTGAACATAATTCTTTCTTGATTGGTATAATATTCAAACTTTAGCTTTCACCAAAATAAAGATATTGTTAACTTTCAAGATAACTACTGTTATTTTGCTGCTCAAAGATATTCTTATATTTAACACTACTGATTAAGTATTATACTGACCTAAATAATGTCTCACTGGGACTCAAATAACTTTGTTTACATAATAATCATATAATTGCACATTATCTTTTACTTCATCTAAACAACAATAGTGCCATATGTTTAACTAACTGAATAGTCTGACAAAAAAGTTAGTGTAATTACAAAAGTAATTATAATGATTAAAGTAATAAAAAATCAATATTTGTATTAGAGTGATCAAATTAGATCACTAATATTTGTATTAGAGTGACCATAATAAGGATAAGTAGTGATAGATATAAATAATTTGGACACTGAAGAGATCCTACAGTCTATAAATATATATTATTGCTTTATGTGTCACAATACTTGAAATCCTACTGTTAAACCAGGTTCCCTCAAATTCCTCTCTTCTGTGTTCTTTGAATAAATAATAAATAATAAATAAACATATTTTGAAAATAGCTCTATTTTTAATAATATAAATTATTATGCCAATATTTAATCTTAAGTATTTTAGAAACTTTAAAGAATGAAAAAGTAGCACATGATTAGGATGTTGTACAATCTCCTAATATGAATTGAATCACAGAACTAATTTAGACTATGAAGAGACTGGAAACCGCATATGAATTAATCACTTTGGGGAGCTGACTTCTGAAAGGTTGAGGTATTTTCAGAGGAATTCTATATTTATGGAGAGGTGAGCAGAGGGGAGAGGGAGAGAGAAGAGAGAAGGAAAAAAACAGGGAGAAAAACCTTCAGCCTGGACACTGAGAACTGAAATCACACATTATGTCTATATTAATATGATGTTTATTTCTCTTTCTTCATTAGCATGATTTTGCTATTTCCATATTTTCATTAGCATTACTTATTTTTCCAGGAATCTACTACCCTGCCAAATATTTTGATTGTTCATTATAGGAGCTTCCAGAAAGTCATAGGAATTAACCCTTCAATGGAAAACATCAACAGGCAATTCACTCTGCCCTAAGATTCTCTGAATCTCTTACTTCAAAATCTTCATCTTGGCATTTCTATGAATCCTGGGCTATTGTATCATGATCCTTACCCAATCTTAATATATCTCTCTCTCCCTCTTTAAAAAAAAACCTGTCTTAAACCAAACTTCTAATCTTTAAAAAATTCTGACCTCACCTTACCCCCAATCCCAGACACTGTGAGGTGTTTTTTTCCCTTACCACAGTGAGAAATAAAGTCAGTTTTGTCTTATCAAGAGATTGACTTTGTAATGTTTAGAAAACCAACTTTTTTTTTTTTTGCGGTATGCGGGCCTCTCACTGCTGTGGCCTCTCCCGTTGCGGAGCACGGGCTCCGGACGTGCAGGCTCAGCGACCATGACTCACGGGCCCAGCCGCTCCACGGCATATGGGATCTTCCCGGACCGAGGCCCGAACCTGTGTCCCCTGCATCGGCAGGCAGACTCTCAACCACTGCGCCACCAGGGAAGCCCTAGAAAACCAACTTTTGATAATAATGTTGAGTTTATCCATATTAGTAGAACTGAAAAATAGCCTATCACACACACACAAAGGGAGAAAAAATAAAGCTATAGGAATAATCTTAAAAGAAAAGCAAACAAAGGAAAAGAAATAATCATGGAACTGGTGGAAAGGATGAACAAATAGAAATGTGAAACTTACCTCAGAAAAATTATCAAGATGATAAAACAAGAAGGCAGATGCTTCAGAAATTTTCTTTTTGCAGAGGACAATCTATCCATTTAGAAGGATATGGCTGGAAGGATGGTGGCTTCTACCTAAGTGACTCATTTGAAATGAAAATCTGACCATGTCATTTTCTTTCTTATAACTCTTCTGTGGCTAAAAACACTAATTCAAAAAGATACATGCACCCGAATGTTCACAGCAGCATTATTTACAATTGCCAAGATCTGGAAGCAAGCTAAGTGTCCATCAACAGATGAATGGAATGGAATACTACTCAGCCATAAAAAATAATGAAATTTTGCCACTTGCAGCAACATGGATGGACTTGGAGGGCATTATGCTAAATGAAATAAGTCAGACAGAAAAAGACAAATACTATATGATATCACTTATATGTAGAAGCTAAAAACTACAACACACTAGTGAATATAAGCAGAGAAGAAGCAGGCTCACAGATATAGAGAACCAACTAGTGGTTTTACCAGTGGGGTGGGGGGACAATACAGGGGTGGAGGAGAGGGAGGTTAAAAAAAAGAAAAAGAAAGAAAAATGTTGCAAGATCAAAAAAAAAAAGGGGGGGTTCCCTGGTGGCGCAGTGGTTGAGAGTCCGTCTGCCGATACAGGGGACACGAGTTCATGTCCTGGTCTGGGAAGATCCCACGTGCCGCAAAGCAGCTAGGACCCTGAGCCATGGCCACTGAGCCTGCGCATCGAGAGCCTGTGCTCCACGACGGGAGAGGCCACAACAGTGAGAGCCCCGCGTACTGCAAAAACAAACAAACAAACAAACAAACAAAAACCCTTTCTGTGGCTTTAATTGTACTTAAGATAAAACAAACATAATTCCTTAATATAATCTGAATGATCTTGTCTGATGTGTATCTTTTTTAAAATTTTACTGTATTTTTTTTAACACTACTTCAATTATTTGTGTTACAGGGAAGAGATTTCAAGAAACACAAGAATTGCAACAAAATTCAAACTAAACTTGCCTACCTATGTTTAAAACTCAAGCCTATATCTGTGTATGAATAACAAATTTGGGTTGGTTATTCTTTCCGTGAACTTTCATAATATACATATAATACATTTCTCATATAAGACTAAACAGATTACTATATATTTGTCTGCATATTTCTATATATAGTCAGTTTTACATATTGTTGCATCTCCAGAACTTCACATAAGGCAACACTCAATTATTTGTTTATTGACAGAATTAATATTTGTCATTAAATGTTACAAGTGTCAAAATATTGTCTTATCAATTTATCATTATCTCCATGGGAGAAGCGAAATTGTGGACAGTGCTATTAAGGACTGTGAATTAGTTATTGTTCTAAGTGTTTAATAACTTTTTATTGGTTTTGCTAGATTCAACATAAGTGAAATGGTTTTAAAGCTTTCTGCAGAAAGTATATGTGCTAGAATATATTCCAACTAGGAGTTGCATTGATAATAAATTGTTTGGGGGCTTCCCTGGTGGCGCAGTGCTTGAGAGTCCGCCTGCCGATGCAGGGGACGCGGGTTCGTGCCCCGGTCTGGGAGGATCCCACATGTCTCAGAGCAGCTAGGCCCGTGAGCCATGGCCGCTGAGCCTGCGTGTCCGGAGCCTGTGCTCTGCAACGGGAGAGGCCACAGCAGTGAGAGGCCCACGTACCGCAAAAAAAAAAAATTGTTTGAAGGTTAATAAATCATGAATAATGATAAAATGCAAAGCTATACAAGAATAAGAAATCCAAGAAGTCACAAAATGTCACCAAAAACACACACTTCCAATTTTAGGCGAATAATCCAGTTGAGTGTTAAATTAAGTTTATAATCTTACAGATATATTAAATAGTAAATAAAATTATATATCTTGCTAAGAGCCTAATACCATCCTGAAGTCTTCCTTGAAAAATAACATTCTAAGAATTCTAATATGTGAATGTACTTACAAAGACAATCTTATGTTTGTGAAAGCAAATATCTCAGGCATAATTATTTATAAAAGTTACACTAAAAATGATGAATTGATAGTGACAAAATATTTATGCTATGGATGATTTTATTCTTTTGGTAAAATCAATTAATACACAAAACAAAAAGTATTTTTGTCATGTTAGGACTTTTATCATTACTATTTTAAAACATTTTTTCCTAAAACATTGTATATTTTATCAGAAATTATTATATTGAGATCTTGTTTTGGTATAAATATGATTAAAATACTTCACTTATGTGATTTAAATATTTTCATGTATTTTGTGTGTGTCTATGGTGCTTTATTTCTTATTTTTGTACATCCTCCCGAACTTCTTTCACCAATGTAAGTTGTACTCTATGTTTCATTCAGTTTCACTTGTGCTGCCACTGGCCATGTAGTCCTTTTTTACAGTGAACCTCCATGGCCTGTAAGAAGCACTGCTTCAGCACCTGCTTCTGCATAGTATTTTATTCACAACAGCATCAAGTGCAGTAAGTAATCTTTCATCCGACTTTCACATATAAAAGCCAGAAGCATCAGCAGACTATTCACTGCTGTTGGCAGCAGAATGTAGTGCAAGTCTAGTGACAAGTAACAGCTCTGAGTGCTTTCACTCAGACATCGCATCAAGTCATGGATAAAAGTTACATTGAAACTGAGCTCAATGAAAATTATAATCTATCCCCAAATACTGTGAATGAAGGGGATTTGGTCTTAAGCTAACCCAAGAGGGAAAACAGAAAATATAAGTGTACTCGGAAAAAGAAGTGAACATGTCCTTTGAGGAAGTGGAATAAAACTGCTTTGAGTTTTGGTTCAGTAGATGTCATTTGTCAATAAATTTGTCTAGAAATGCTTAATCTGTCTGTTTGATATTATATATATCAAAACATTTATACCTAAATATTTTACATGCTTGTGGGAGGAAGGAAGACAAATTAAACTATGGGTTACATTATATATAACTATAGAATTATGAGTTATTAATTATGTGGTACATAAGCGAAGAAAAATATAATTTTAGGTGAAAACAATAGAATGGAAGTCAATTATTGAAACCTTTTAAAATATCTGCTTAAAATTGTTATAATAAACTGCATAATCTCCCTGTGATTATTACTATGTTGTTTTACATTAACCCATTTCATTCCCTCCCCCAAATGTCTGAATATTTAATAAGGTAGCAGATACAGTAAGGGGAAAACATAGAAGGAAGTTGATGTTAGGTGGCATATTGTTTAATAATGTTGTTGGTCCCCAAAAGAAGAAATATTGTAAAAGCAGGGCCATGATAGCAGAGGAAGCTAAATGGAGGAATTTTGAACGTTAAGTGATGCCTCCGAAGTTCCAAAATAAAAGATCTTACATGACATTTTTTTGGCCTACAGTATGAGTATAGTCTTATGTTAGTAAGACAAGTTACGTTGGGACTAATTTTACATAACTAGAGTAAAAAAGGTAGGAAAAAAAGAGGGGAAAATTGAGATAACAGGTATAAGGACATTTACAACCTTGCTTTACTTTTCTATTTTGCATCACAATAAATCATTTCACATTATTTATATTGAGTCTTCAACAATGGTTAATGTAGCAGAGATGGCAGTATAAATTAGCTGGCATATCCTAAACCACTGAGCTAGTAAACCGGAGAGATGCCAATCCAAACCATATCTGAACTCCAAGTATATTGTTCTTTCAATACTGGTTACTGCTGTGGTAACCAAAAGAAAAAAAATAATTCCCCTGTGATAGAGTAGAAAATTTACTAACAAATGTACTCAAAAAATGTAGTTTCTATATTTTGTTTAAATTGATCTTGTCTTCTTCAGAAACCACTTATCTGCTGGATAGGAGTAACCGAAGCCAGCTGTGATGATACAATTTCTCTTCAGAGTGTTCAAGTTTTCAAGTAATAAGGCACCAGTTCTTAAATTTCATGTCCTTCCCAGGATACACAGTAAATGGTAGGAAGGAAACAAGAAGGAAAAATAAGCTGTTGTGGCATTGGAAATAATGACTTCTCAGATCTCAACTTATCCTCTTGATGGCTCTTATGTTTTCATAACAACATGCACTGTCTGCTTGGCCAACCAGCTGGCATTTGTTCCAAAGATAGTGGTTTGTGTAAACTGCTACCTTACTTTGTGCTTGCCAGTATCCAGCAGACTTGCTTGGCTGCTTTGTCTTTTCTCCCATTTCTCTTGGTATACAGAGAATTTTTCACACACGTAGCCAGTGTCTAATTCTGGTCCCCATTTGTACTTCAACTAGACAAATTGTATACCTCCTAGTTTCTGAGTATCCTCTGTGTCAACTCTCTCCTAGAAACTCCCTTAACTAGTATCTCAATGCTTCTGAGACCCACTCACACTAGAAGAGCATCAAGGACTACTTGAAATACTAATATAAGCATTGACTTCTTTCTGATTAATCATAGATACCACTAGGTTTACTTTATTGTGATTAGAGCCCAAATATTAGAATGTGATGGAAATGTCGACAGTTGTGAGGTCTCCCAAATTATCTTGATTCTCTAAAGCCATACTCCTTTATAGGCTCAAACTCAAGGCAGGGGGAATGCAGGAAGAAAATGAGAATCTCATCACTGTGTCCTCTGTCACATTTCTCAATCTCTCATCAACTCAGGTTTAGGAAAAGTAAATATTCAATCCTTTCTCTTTTTATCTGGTTCTACTTTTAGTAGTACTCTATAATCTAATCCATGATACCTGCTTCTTAATAAGCTAAATGAGATTGTAAAGGAATCTTTTATAAAAAATAAATAAATAAAAAGTATTTTCTCCTACTATGCCTGGTTTGGATATCTACCAGCATTCTATTGATATTTTGAAATTTCAGAAGCTAAAAAGTAACTTTATATTTACGTTTCTGCTAATGCTACAAAGCCATTATCACTATGTGTTTTCTCCAAGTTCCCCTCTCCCTTACTCAAAGGCATATAGAAACCTTGAGTTGAATATCATACCAGCAGAAATGTAAAAAAAGAGCATGGCTATTCTTTTCTTAGGGACTTGGATGATTAGCCTCTACAATTTTATACTTTAACTCTATGGATGACTGTGAACTTCAAATATATGGGATAATATACTAGAGCATAGAGTAGTGGCATATGATAGAATATGAAAATTGTAATATTTGTATGAAAATCTCTATTAGTGAAGTTTATTTCTTAAATATCATTACCTATCAGTTCTTGTGACAATACCTATCTTTTTTTATATTTGTCGCTCAATTAAAATTGTAGTGTCTCTCACAGAAGTCAAATTTTCTTCTGGCTAGTGCCATAGCTTTATTACTGTAAAGTCTCTTTCACTAGGTTCTCTTTACTATTAATTATTGGGCTTATGGATGAAATAAAGGATAAGGATTATGAAATAATAATAAAAAGAGGAGAAAATGGAAGAGTTAAAGTTCAGCTAATTAATTCTATACTAAAATCTAATTTACTTGAGCCACTCCTTGTAGAATTTGGATGTATGGTTCCACATAAATTTGTATGCTGAGTGCAGTGCATGGTTTTTAAATTTTATTTATTTATTTTGGGCTGTGTTGGGTCTTCGTTTCTGTGCAAGGGCTTTCTCTATTTGCGGTGAGCGGGGGCCACTCTTCATCGCAGTGCGCGGGCCTCTCACTATCGCGGCCTCTCTTGTTGCGGAGCACAGGCTCCAGACGCGCAGGCTCAGTAGTTGTGGCTTATGGGCCCAGTTGCTCCGCGGCATGTGGGATCTTCCCAGACCAGGGCTTGAACCCGTGTCTCCTGCATTGGCAGGCAGATTCTCAACCACTGCGCCACCAAGGAAGCCCCGCATGGCTTTTTCAATACCAAAAATTTACTGTAGCTGAACTGAGGGTACTTTTATAATGAAATAGCTGTTTATTACTTTTAGAGTACATAAAGTTCGAAATTATTAATTGAAAAATATGTTTATGCAAATAGTTAACATTATTTTAAAAGTATAGACTTTGGTATTGCATTTTTGGCCCATTCTTCAAAAGAATCACTTCTTTAGAGTTTGAAGGTAATTTATATTTTATATTACTAAGGTATATATAAATATATACTAATTTGTTATATCATGTAAATATATACATGATACATGGGGTATGTCAATTCAACAAGCCATTAAGTGATTACTATGTCAGGTAGACTGTTAGGAATTTGGATTTTAAAAAGATGGATCAAACTTGGTACCTGATCTATAAAAGCTTAAATATATTCGGGAAGAGAGGCACATGCCCAGATAATTGCACTATGTAGCAGAATAGGAGTGCTGTAATAAAAGTAGAAACTAAGTGATATCGTACAGAGAAAGGACAGATTAATTCATATATCATGTCTTTTATTTATTTTGTGTACAATATAAAGTAGAAACAGTGCAAAAGTGTTTGTTTTCATGTAAGATGTTAGTGAATGATATATTAGTTTATGGTGGCAGACTCTCTAATATCTTACAACTGATTAACAGCAAAACACCAACTGTTGATATGTATTCCCAAAATGAAACTGGGGGGAAAAACAGTAACATGTGTCCTTCAGATCAAAATGATTTCTGTACAAAGGTCACTGGAGGACTGTAAGGTCAATATATTTTCCTTAACACTCTGTTCAGGATTTTGAAACTTGGTTTCTAGCAAATCAAAGAACACAAACTCATGCAGCTGTTATTGGACAGTAAGGGATTTGAGTTGATCAAAATACATGGAAAATGAATATGTCCTCTCTTCTGCCACTTTCTCTTTCAAACTCATTTCTACTTGCAAGACTTTCACTTGAGGAACCAAGTGATAAGGATTTACTTTGCAGATTATATATGCATTTAGCTGTGAGAGTTCCTTCTCAAAAATGCCTTTATATCTGCAATACTCTAAGTGGAATCTGTTAAGCTACCTGTGAGAAAATGGTAGTTGATGGTGGAATGAAATTGTGGGAGATTTTTAAAAAATATCCATTTATCAGTACACGTCCCAAGCAGCAATGAAGTTTATTTTACTTTGATATGCGGTATCATATCACTACCTTTTGAAGTAATGCAACCATGTATCTCTTTTATAGAATCAATAACTTCTACACACATGCCTAATTTAATTCTGAAGTTTAACGACAGGAACATTAACTACATTAAAACCCAGGACTTATTTTCCTCTATAGAGCAAAGAACAAAATTTAAATGTCTCAGTGATGATAGTTTACCTTGAACATATATCTAGGCAAAACCATATTTTGAAGAAGACTTTTCAAAAAGTTAGCCGTTCATTTCACTTTTATTTATCTATAAATTTTATTATAAAAATATTGGAAAGGTTATCAAGGAAGTAATTCTTCTGAATTCAAGAGATTAGAATTAACGTGCTGACTAAATGCTTAACTTTCTGCTTTTCAGTTAATTAACAGCAATTGATGGCCTGCTGCAAATGCAAAAATAACTGCTAACTGAATTGTAGACTTTAATGGCATAAAATTACACAGATTGGAACTTTGGTTTGCATATAAATCTAATATGTTGGAATATCTTCTAAGAGGAGACAGTATTGTTCCCCAAGGCACGGGAGGCTGATGATCTTGAATGACTAGGTGATATCCCAGGCCTCCAAAGGCTCAGAATGGTCCTGGTTCACAGCTCACTATTCTACCTTCAAATAAAGCAATGCACTTCTTTTTGTAGTAATGAGAGATGCACATGCAAGATAGAATAGAAATAAAGGAAAATAAGTATATTTGAACACAGAATTTTTAGAATTAATTTTAATCTTTGAAGAGGAGGAAATCACATTTCAAGAATACTTACATGTTTTATCTGTTGTAAAGTCTTATTGTATGATTTGCTAATCATTAAATTTATCTTAATGTTAATTATTGGGGAGGTTTAGAGTAGAGCCAATATATAGGAATAGCTAAATTTAATTTGAAGTAGTTTAAACCAAGATTTGTCTTCATATTTCTAAAATATTAATTTACTTTATTAAAACATAAATTCTAATATAAGTAGCAGTGGGTGAAGTGCTGCTAAAATTCTTATTTTTATGCATTGTTATACAGTTTATCACCCATTTGGAAAAGCATAACCAGAAACAAAAAGACTTGAGAGTCTTTTATTATGTCTCCTTCTACTATCCTTCTAAAATCTTAGCAGCAACTACAGATAGACACTCATCTCCTGCCTTGGATTCTCTTTTTTCTTCTTTCATATTAAGGCTACTGTTCTCTGACATTTTCATTGTTTCTTTTTCCTCCATCTATGCTTAAAATAGTGGTGTGGGGCTTCCCTGGTGGCGCAGTGGTTGAGAGTCCGCCTGTCGATGCAGGGGACACGGGTTCATGCCCCGGTCCGGAAAGATCCCACATGCTACGGAGTGGCTGGGCCTGTGAGCCATGGCCGCTGAGCCTGTGCGTCCAGAGGCTGTGCTCCGCAATGGGAGAGGCCACAACAGTGAGAGGCCCACATACCGCAAAAAAAAAAAAAAAAAAAAGAAAAGCAAGTAAATGTTTAAAAGAAAATTTAGACTACTGATATATTGGGGGTCAGGATAAAGAAATAAAAATGCCATACACGAAACAAAACTCTGATTTTTTTTGTAGCAATAATTTTCTATTTCTTATGTTATACATTGTGTACAAATTTTAATGTCTTATTTATGATATATTGGGGGTCAGGATAAAGAAATAAAAATGCCATACTCGAAAGGATACTCTGATTTTTTTTGTAGCAATAATTTTCTATTTCTTATGTTATACATTGTGTACAAATTTTAATGTCTTATTTCTTTAATATACTTTATCCCTTTAACATTATATATTCACAATAACATATTTCCTTGAAGAACATTTTCACAACTAAAAAGATCTCTGAGAAATGAAATGCCAGAAATCATGCAGGGGTAACTATCATTATCAGAAAACAATATGCAAAAACCCCACACTCTTTAATAAACAAAAAATGTGCCAATGCATGAAGGAAGTAAAAGGGTATTTATTAGATAATTGAGACTTAAAAATTAAATCATGTACATTTTATTATTGAACAAATTATTTGAACACGTATTTTAATGCATAAGAAATTAGTCTAATTAAATGCTTAAATTGGAGAAATAAAAAGTTAAATGCATAAAACATTAAAAAGAGTTAAACTTGATATTGAAATAATTATTATTAATGTATATGCTCACATTTGTTATATCATTTTTAATCTATGTAATCATATCAGTCTAAGTCCTTTTGGGATCTGCAAATTCCCCTTCAATGCCTATTAGAAAAAACTCAGTTCTCAGATAGACAAAGTAATGTTCTTAATTTTGGATATCTGCTAAAACAATAATAGATATTAGAGTTTTGAGATTTGTATTTGTATCTTAAGAGTTAAATAAACCTCACATAAAGTTGATGTCATTTCTCTTACCTATATACATTTATCTATTTATATTTACATTTACAGAGAGACATGAGCCAAAGCAATCTTGAGAATGAAAAATGGAGCTGGAGGAATCAGGCTCCCTGACTTCAGACTATACTACAGAGCTACAGTAATCAAGACAGTATGGTACTGGCACAAAAACAGAAAGACAGATCAATGGAACAGGATAGAAAGCTCAGAGATAAACCTACACACATATGGTCATCTTATCTTTGATAAAGGAGGCAGGAATGTACAGTGGAGAAAGGACAGCCTCTTCAATAAGTGGTGCTGGGAATACTGGACAGGTACATGTAAAAGTATGAGATTAGATCACTCCCTAACACCATACACAAAAATAGGCTCAAAATGGATTAAAGACCTAAATGTAAGACCAGAAACTATCAAACTCTTAGAGGAAAACATAGGCAGAACACTCTATGACATAAATCACAGCAAGATCCTTTTTGACCCTCCTCCTAGAGAAATGGAAATAAAAACAAAAATAAACACATGGGACCTAATGAAACTTAAAAGCCTTTGCCCAGCAAAGGAAACCATAAACAAGACCAAAAGACAACCCTCAGAATGGGAGAAAATATTTGCAAATGAAGCAACTGACAAGGAATTAATCTCCAAAATTTATAAGCAGCTCATGCAGCTCAATAACAAAAAAACAAACAACCCAATCCAAAAATGGGCAGAAGACCTAAATAGACATTTCTCCAAAGAAGATATACAGACTGCCAACAAACACATGAAAGAATGCTCAACATCATTAATCATTAGATAAATGCAAATCAAAACTACAATGAGATATCATCTCACACCAGTCAGAATGGCCATCATCAAAAAATCTAGAAACAATAAATGTTGGAGAGGGTGTGGAGAAAAGGGAACACTCTTGCACTGCTGGTGGGAATGTGAATTAGTGCATCCACTATGGAGAATAGTATGTAGGTTCCTTAAAAAACTACAAATAGAACTACCATATGACCCAGCAATCCCACTACTGGGCATATACCCTGAGAAAACCATAATTCAAAAAGGTTCATGTACCAAAATGTTCATTGCAGCTCTATTTACAATAGCCCGGAGATGGAAACAACCTAAGTATCCTTCATTGGATGAATGGATAAAGAAGATGTGGCACATATATACAATGGAATATTACTCAGCCATAAAAAGAAACGAAATTGGGCTATTTGTAATGAGGTGGATAGACCTAGAGTCTGTCATACAGAGTGAAGTAAGTCAGAAAGAGAAAGACAAATACCTATGCTAACACATATATATGGAATTTAAGGAAAAAAATGTCATGAAGAACCTAGGGGTAAGACAGGAATAAAGACACAGATCTACTAGAGAATGGACTTAAGGATATGGGGAGGGGGAAGGGTAAGCTGTGACAAAGCGAGAGAGAGGCATCGACATAATACACTACCAATAGTAAAATAGTTAGTGGGAAGCAGCCGCATAGCACAGGGAGATCAGCTAGGTGCTTTGTGACCACCTAGAGGGGTGGGATAGGGAGGGTGGGAGGGAGGGAGACACAAGAGGGAAGAGATATGGGAACATATGTATATGTATAACTGATTCACTTTGTTATAAAGCAGAAACTAACACACCATTGTAAAGCAATTATACTCCAATAAAGATGTAAAAAAAAGATATGAGAATTAAAATGATTTTTAAAATAAGAGTTCACATTGTTTTGCTGTTCAGATGACTAACAAACCAATAGGAAACTAAGGTTTTGATTATAAATAACAGGTAATACTAGAGGTCTACATATGCTATAGTGTATAATCTTAGATTTTAGAGTTAAAAATAATTTTTACCAATCACCTAATGAAACCTCTTATTTTATTAATGGTAAAATAACCCCCCAAGAAGTTGTACGTTGCCAAGGACACATAGCTGAAACATGGTTGATCAGAGTGATAACATAAACTTAAATTTCTATTGCTGCTTTCATTGACTAATTAACAAGAGACACCAGAGAATTAAACTATCATTATCAGTTATATTATGTAGTCTTGTTATGTGCAGTTACCCACTCAATTTGGTCCTGTACTTTGAGTTCCAATTATTGTATTTTTACAAACCATTGCTGGTTTACCCAGAGGAATAATTTATAATCCATTTATGCTTACTATTAATGGCATTCAAAAGAAAGTTGTTGTTCTTCAACATATATGCTTTCTATAAACATAAAAATATTTATAATAAAAACAGGCAAAACTATCACAAATTTCTGTTCATTATTTGAAATATAAAATTATGTTGACAGTATTTATTGAATTATTCTTTGATACAATGTATTGCCTAGTATTCACTGTTGTAGTAAGATATATAAAAATTCAAAGGGAATTGTCAACTTTAGACAGAGACCAACACAGACTACAGTATATAGCCCCCAAATCATCTTTAATTTAAAAATATATGCATATTTGCAATATTGCATAATTATATTAGTTTACACTATTATAAACCATTAACCCAGTATTGGTTTACAGTGCCTGAGTCAAGTCATTTGAGTTCTAATCTAGATTCTTGGCCCAGTAGTTACTGAAACCTACCTCATAGTATTGGTTTAATATAAATCAAATTAATAAATATTAATAGCATTTAGAAGAGTACCTGAGAGACATCCCTTGTGGGCCAGTGGTTAGGACTTCACCTTCCAATGCAGGGGGTACAGGTTCAATCCCTGGTTAGAGAGCAAGGATCCCACATGCCTCTCTGCCAAGAAACCAAAACATAAACCAGAAGCAATATTGTAACAAATTCAATAAAGACTTTAAAAATGGTCCACATCAAAAAAAAATCTGAAAAAAGGATTACCTGATATATAGAAAGTGTTTTATTAATGTTAACTCTTATCATGAGGAATATAATTTTTATTATCATTGTTGTTGTTAAAGGGATATAGAGTCACATGAATGTTACTGAGATATTGCACTAATGAGAAGGAGCAAAGGAACACAAAGAAAGGTGCTGGTTGTGGTGAGTCTTGGAAGGAATACTGAAGGTGAAGGAGGACACGCATGATCCCCTTGTGAGATATCCAGTTATTTTCACACTGCTGCCCCAGGTCCTGAAGTGTGCCTCAAATCCTCCCTCCGAACTGATAGGGAGGTAGGTGTGGAGGGGGAAGCTTGAGTGACTCATTGCTCCTGCACTTGTGTTTCAGGTCTATTTTAACACCTTTTATATAATAGGATATTTTGAAATACAGTCATTTTAAAAGTTAGTTCAACTTGTAAAATAATTGTGTAATAACTGATGTTTTTGGATTTCCTGTGTGGGTGGAAATTGCAATGTCTTCTGTGCACAGATGCCTGTCAACACATAAGTCCTGGTATGGTGCTCACTGTCTGTATTCTTGCTCTGTATTAGCCTGCTAGGTCTTCCACAACGAAGCGCCACAAACTGGGGAGTTTAAACAACAGAAATATATTGTCTTGTAGTTCTAGAGACTAGAATTCCTAGAACAAGGCATTGGCAGAGTTGATTCCTTCTGAAACTCTATGGAATAACATGCTCCATGAATATTGCCTAGCTGGTTTTCTGGCAATCTTTGGCATTTATTGGCTTGTAGAACCATCACCCTGATCTGTGCCTTCATCATCACATGGCATTATCCCAGTATGCATGTGTGTATGTGTCCAAATTTCCCTTTTGTTATAAGGATACCAGTCATACTGTATTAGGCCCCCACCCTCTTCCACTATGACCTCATCTTCATTAGTTACATATTTAAATCCTGTATTTTCAAGTAAGTTCATGTTCTGAAGTACTGGGGAATTATGACTTCAATAAATGATTTGGAGGGGGACACAGTTTAATCAATAATACTCCCCAGTGTTTCAAGGACTTACTTCTTAACGCTCTCTCAGTTGACCCATAGGCTTTTACATTTCCCCAAATAAATACGCTTGAGAAGAAACAGGTTCAGGATCAGTGGGCCCAAGTTCAAGCACTTTTATCAGGTTAAAATTGCCCTTGGAGGTTATTAGTTCAAACATTTCATTTCATTGATAAATATTCTAAGAGCAGAGAAAGTTAAGTGACCCTCCATATATCCAAGTGTTAATATACCAAAACCAAAATGAAACAAAAACAGACACATAGATACAGAGCACAGAACAGTGGTTACCAGAGGGAGATGGGTAGTAGGAAAGCAAAATGTGTAAAGGAGATCAATTCTATGGTAAGAGATGGAAACTAAATTTTTGAGGTGAGCATACTTTAGGGCATACAGAAGTAGAAATATAATGTTGTTCACATGAAACATAATGCTATATACCAATGTTACCTCAATAAAAAAAATCAAATAAAGAAAAGAAAAAATATACAGTGGTCAGCATTCCAAAACAAATTCTCTGTCTCCCAATTCCTTCTTTGAACTTTGTTTAAAACCATTGTTTCCTAAATTTATCTGACCATGGAACTATTTTTTAGGCCATTCACATTAACTCCCTATCCTCTCCTCTCTATGCATGTTGTAATGAAGTGAAAAATAAAACACAAATATTGCACTCCCCAAATTCTTCTGTGTTATAGTCGTCCTGGCTATGTTCAAATGTGTTGGAGAAATACACACAAATATTTCTCCCTTTTGTAGATGGAAAAAATACCATAAAATATCAAAGAGTCTGAAACATCTCTCATTTACCTTATTTAAGCCAATTTTCCTAAATTTGTCTGATCATGGATTCCCTTTTACAGGCCACTCACATTAACATTTTGAGGAACGTACCTTGAGAATGGCTATCTTGGTACATTTTCATAATTGTTACAAACTACTTACAGAATAATTAAAAAAACAGTCTTCACTGCACTGAAACCACCCTCATTCAAAGTACAGAGTAGGATGACAAATCCAGGTGAAAATATCATTAGTTTGTCATTTTGTTCAATTTAAACTATTATTGCAAACAATTATTGAAGACATGACCTATGTACATATGTATAAATATAGTCACTTACTCTGCCTATCTTAAAATTACTCTTTTCATTCTCAAAGAAAGTAAAATTATATGAATGTTAAAAATCAGTTTAACAATAGGTTAACAACTGTTAGCCTGCTGTTCTCTGGACCCCAGTTTTAAAACCTGAATCTCACAGTGTTGTACAGGATAGACCACTTGAGACTGAACTTGGGCATTCTGGAGTGGTCAGGAACAACTTTGTTCTTTAAAGGAAAGGGTAACATAACATTCAATAGTCATAGCTAGTTTTAGTAAAAATTAGCTGTTTCTTGAAAGTCTTGAAGGTCTCTTATAAGCAGGTGCTATGGGCTAAATATTTGTGTCCTCTCAAAATTCATATGTTGAAGCCCTAACTCCCCATGTGACAACATTTGGAGTTAATGCCTTTTTGGAAGAAATTAGGGTTAGATGAGGTCAGGAGGGCAAGACCCTGGTCTGATGGAATTTGTCCTTTATAAGAAGAGACATCAGAGAGTTTGCTCTTTTACCCGCTCCACTCATGCACAAAGAACAGGTCACATGAGCACACAATAAGATGGCATTTGCCTACAAGCCAAGAGAAAAGGCCTCAGAATAAAACCTACCTTGCCGGCACCTTTATCTTGGACTTCTCAGTTCCAGAACTCTGGGAAATACATTTCTGTTGTTAAAACCACAATTTTTGTTGCTCATGGTGCTTTGTTATGGCAGATGGAGAAGACTAAAATAGCAGTTTATATTAAGCTGATTTTTTTCATTTATAATCTAAATAGCACAAGCTAGCAAAAACTAACATGCGCATGAAAAGCCACTCTCCTTGTTTACATTTACCGCTTTAAGAATATTTATTGCATAGTTTTAAAAGGAAGTGTTTGATATGAAGCATGTCATATAAGACCCACTATCCTCCTATTTTCTTCATTTATTTCTTTATTCAGAATCACTGAAGCAAAGACATAGAAAGTTAGATTGACATTGATAGCTGCCTTCAATAAAAGTTAGTGGTGGTGGTCCTCCCTGGTGGTGCAGTGGTTAAGAGTCCGCCTGCCGATGCAGGGGATACGGGTTCGTGCCCCGGTCTGGGAGGATCCCATGTGCCGCGGAGCGGCTGGGCCCGTGAGCCATGGCCGCTGGGCCTGCGCATCCGGAGCCTGTGCTCCGCAACGGGAGAGGCCACAACAGTGAGAGGCCCGCATACCGCAAAAAGAAAAAAAAAAAAAAAAAAAAGTTAGTGGTGAAAAATTATCCTGTCTTTGCTATTCTATGCCACAGTACATTTTCTAAGGAAGAGATAGACTAAAAATGAGGACAGGAAGACTTTAGGTCTTGAGACAATAAATTGGTTATATATATAGAAGAAAATGATATGTGAGAAAAGTAAAGCTTGGATTCCAAGGAAATATTAGTTAGATATATTATTTAATATTATCTTGGTAGGCTACTGTAGAAGGAGAAGCATAGAATTTTAGAAAATGAGTTCAGAGTTGGTGGTGGGAGCTAAGTTCACATAGTCCTGTTTCTTTGTTCTTTTCTGCCTCAAGAAAGTAAGAGTGAGATGATTCAAATGTCCTTCTAACTCAACCTAGTGAATCCCTTTGGACTTCTCTTTCTGACTAAAATCTCCCCAGTGAGATCTGCTTAGAGTGCCTTTAACACAGAACTTAGTGTTTGTACCTAAATATTTATATTATGTGTATTTAACATCTTTTAAAATGCCATTTATTCAAAAAATATATAATAAGCATCTAGTACATGCTTTCTATTACAGTGCAACACTTGTTTCTCCTTCTGTCAGAGAACAACTATCCTTAATGTGCCTTGTCTCATTTCCTTGACTCCCAAGTCCTATGATCCACATCCCCACCTCCCCCAACCTTGTCTACAAGGCATTGTTCCTACCATCACTGCAGTGACATTTATTCTCCTCTGTCTTCACTTCCTTCCTTAGTTTCATCAGTATTGTATTCACTCCTCTTTATATATTCCCGGCAAAATCCCAACTCTGGATAAATTCAATTTAGCAGTTTACCCTTGACCCGCCTAACTTAATATTGCTAGAAGGAGGAAAAATAATCTCTTGTCAACTGGTATTATTTACTGCTAATTTCACATTGGTCCTTGGGATGTCTAGCAATCCCACTACACTTTTCTGGTTCATTCACAGCCACCTTCCCCACCTCTTATAGATGACTATTTTGTAACTTAATTTATTGCTCCTATGCATTCTGTTTCACTGAGAAATAATCATAAGACAGTTTCCATATATCCCTACCACTATGTCCTCCCACCTATCCACAGCTATAGTCCTAAGGATAAAACCTCCCCTTCCTGCTAGGTAAAGCAAATGTCCCTGATAATGCACTTCTAGATCTCATGCACCATTATCTGCTCAAGTGTGTTGTTTCAGGAATTATTCTTACACTGGCTAGCATTATCAGTTTTTCTTTCTCTGCTGATTCATTCTCACCAGCAAACAAAGATAGTCTAATAACTCCCATTTCAAAGAAATAAAGCTGTCTCTCAACTCTTCATTCTCCTCCAGCCAAATCCTAATGAATCTTGTCCTTTTACACTAAAGTTCCTACATTCTCTTTCATCAGTTCCTCTCCATCAATTGTGTCTTGAACCCACTTCAGTAAGTAACTTTATTATTCAGCCCTTGGCTGGGTCTAACAATGAACTCTACACTGATAAACCCTCTGTTTAATTCTTGGTCAGATCAACATTTGGCCCACTTTTTTTTTTTTTTTTTTTTGCTGTACGTGGGCCTCTCACTGTTGTGGCCTCTCCCGTTGTGGGGCACAGGCTCCGGATGCGCAGGCTCAGCGGCCATGGCTCACGAGCCCAGCCGCTCCGCGGCATGTGGGATCTTCCCGGACGGGGGTACGAACCCGTGTCCCCTGCATCGGCAGGCGGAATCTCAACCACTGCGCCACCAGGGAAGCCCTTGGCCCACCTTTGAAGCTTTTATTTTTTCTTATTTTTATTCCTTCTCTTGAGTTTTTGTACATATATTCTTTTGGTGTTCTTTTTATAATATTACTAATTTCTTCGATGGCTGTATTCCACTTTCAAAACTTTATTTTTTTAAATTTTTATGCAATTTTTAAAGATTACTTTCCATTTAGAGTTATTACAAAATACTGGCTATATTCCCTGTGTTGTACAATACATCCTTGATCTTCTCTTACTCAACTCCCAAAGCTTTAATATTAAAGTGGTCATATTCTATTATAATTGTTTGTTTACATTATCTGTGGCCCCAGAGTAGCATAAGCTAATTAGAGGTAGAAGTCATGTTTTTTCACCTTTTTAACCCTGGGCCCTTGTACTGTGGGATGAGTGAGTAATCTCTCTCAAGGCTTCTCAGGTGAATGTAAAGAAAATAGCCTACAGCAGAAGGTGATTTATTCTCCTCTTTTTTCCCTACTTTGTAATCCCAAACAAATTATTCAGTATCAGTAACAAGGGACTTTTTCTGATTCTCCATATGAGAGAAATAATCTTAATGCAATTAATTACAATGGCATAATTAGACCAATTATTTTAGATTTCAATTTTCTAATATATAATGTCTTAGAATATAACTGATTTTTAACAAAAAATATAGAATATAGCTCATCGATTCAAGTTCGTTTATCTCTTACCTGGAGGATCACCATTTTGAGAAACTTATCTTTGAATAGAGGACAAAAATACTCCACCACCCATAAAATATGTAATCACTGGAAGTTAATCAACCTTGAATATTGGCAATATAATGTTGACACTTTGTTAAATGTAGTTCACTACATAATAGATAGTACTTTGTTCAGGGCAGGTATTCCTCTTGTTCTCAGTCATTCTCCACACTCCATAAAATAATTTTTTTTTATGACTCCAGTATTCACTAAGCAAAAATATCATAAAAACTTTCAATATTTTTTGACCTTCAACTGTCAAAATCAAGTTACAATCTTCCAAATATCCCACAATCTAGGCAACTACTATGTAATATATAGGGAAAAAAAGATTATTTGAGTAACAAATCATTTTGGTCTGAGCAATATGAAGAATGGAGACTTAGCAGATTATAGGATGAACAGGTGTAATAGGCTAGATCAGGTATTTGGTTTTGGGTTTTTTAAGGCTTAGCTGCCAATTAGACACACAAGTGGAGATATTGTTTTGGTATTTGGATATAAGAGTTACAGAAGTCAAGATCGAAGACAAATTAATAAATTATTATTATTTAGCTCAGGAAGATAAGCATTACTAATGTTCACTAATATTTTCAGTTCTCCTCCTCTCCCACAACATGGGATAAAAACAACCCTGCTGAGTTCAACTTTGGGTATGTCCACATGACTTTCATTATCCAAAAAAAAATATGAATAGAAAAAAATGTGTGTAACCTTTGATTAGAAGCATTCAAGGGTAAGGAAATGATTCTCCAAGTTACCTTCCCATGTTTAAGCATATCTTAGAATCTCATTCTGAGATGGTGGCACCTCATGATGCTGAACCTTGGTCCACCTAAGTCTCTGAGTATGTACCAAGAGCAGAATCGATCTATCAACTCACATTGCATATGCTAGATGAGAAAGAAAAATAGGAGTTTGTTGTATTATGTCCTTTGAATTGGGGTTTAATACACCTGATTAACTAATACAGGTGATATTTAAAGCTTTAGATTTAAATTTAATGAGACTACCTAAGAATTAAGTGAAGATAAAGATAGATGAATTTCTTTTAGTGTGCTGTTGGATTCTGTTTGCTAGTATTTTGTTGAGGATGTTTGCACCTATGTTCATCAGTGATATTGGTCTGCAGTATGCTTTTTTTGTGATATCTTTGTCTGGTATTGGTATCAGGGTGATGGTGGCCTCATAGAATTAGATTGGGAGTGTTCCTCTCTCTGCTATATTTTGGAAGCATTTGAGAAAGGTAGGTGTTAGCTCTTCTCTAAATGTTTGATAGAATTCGCATGTGAAGCCATCTGGTCCTAGGCTTTTGCTTTTTGGAAGATTTTTAATCACAGTTTCAGTTTCAGTGCTTGTGATTGGTCTGTTTATATTTTCTATTTCTTCCTGGTTCAGTCTCAGGAGGTTGTCCTTTTCTAAGAATTCGTCCATCTCTTCCAGATTGTACATTTTATTGGCATATAGATTCCTGTAATATTCTTTCATGATCCTTTGTATTTCTGCAATGTCAGTTGTTACTTCTCCTGTTTCACTTCTAATTCTATTGATTTGAGTCTTCTCCCTTTTTTGCTTGATGAGTCTGGCTAATGGTTTATCAATTTTGTTTATCTTCTCAAAGAGCCAGCTTTTAGTTTTATTGATCTTAGCTATTGTTTCCTTCATTTCTTTTTTGTTTATTTCTGATCTGATCTTTATGATTTCTTTCCTTCTGCTAACTTTGGGGATTTTTGTTCTTCTTTCATTAATTGCTTTGGGTGTAAGGTAGGGTTGTTTAGTTGAGATGTTTCTAGTTTCTTCAGGTAGGATTGTATTACTATAAACTTCCCTCTTAGAACTGCTTTTGCTGCATCCCATAGGTTTTGGGTTGTCGTGTTTTCATTGTCATTTGTTTGTAGGTATTTTTTTATTTCCTCTTTGATTTCTTCAGTGATCACTTCGTTATTAAGTAGTGTATTGTTTAGCCTCCATGTGTTTGTATTTTTTACAGATCTTTTCCTGTAATTGATATCTAGTCTCATAGCGTTGTGGTCGGAAAAGATAATTGATATGATTTCAATTTTCCTAAATTTACCAAGGGTTCATTTGTGACCCAAGATATGATCTATGCTGGAGAATGTTTGATGAGCACTTGACAAGACAGTGTATTCTGATGTTTTTGGATGTAATGTCCTATATATATCAATTAATTCCACCTTGTTTAATGTATCATTTAAAGCTTGTGTTTCCTTATTTATTTTCCTTTTGGATGATCTGTCCATTGGTGGAAGTGGGGTTTTAAAGTCCCCTACTATGATTGTGTTACTGTCGATTTCCCCTTTTATGGCTCTTAGCATTTAACTTAAGTATTAAGATGCTTCATGATCAAGTGGGGTTTATCCCTGGAATGCAAGGATTGTTCAATATACACAAATCAAACAATGTTTTAAACCATATTAACAAATAGAAGGAGAAAATCTTTATGATCATCTCAAAAGATGCAGAAAAGGCTTTTGACAAAATTCAACACCTATTTCTGATAAAAACTCTCCAGAAAGTAGGCATAGAGGTAACTTACCTCAACATAATAAAGGCCATATATGACGAACCCACAGCCAACACCATTCTCAATGGTGAAAAACTGAAACCATTTCGACTAAGATCAGGAAGAAGACAAGGTTGCCCACTCTCACTGTATTATTCAATATAGTTTTGGAAGTTTTATCCATGGCAATCAGAGAAGAAAAATAAATAAAACAAATCCAAATCAGAAAAGAAGAAGTAAAACTGTCACTGTTTGCAGATGACATGATACCATACATAGAGAATCGTAAAACTACTAGAGCTAATCAATGAATTTGGTAAAGTAGCAGGATATAAAAATAATGCAAAGAAATCTCTTGCATTCCTATACACTAATGATGAAAAATCTGAAAGAGAAATTAAGGCAACACTCCCTTTTACCATTGCAACAAAAAGAATAAAATACCTAGGAATAAACCTACCTAGGGAGACAAAAGACCTGTATGCAGAAAACTATAAGACAGCGATGAAAGAAATTAAAGATGATACAAACAGGTGGAGAGGTATATACCATGTTCTTGGATTTGAAGAAACAATATTCTGAAAATGACTATACTACACTAAGCAATCTACAGATTCAATGCAATCCCTACCAAACTACCAATGGCATTTTTCACAGAACTAGAAAAAAATTTCACAATATATATGGAAACACAAAAGACACTGAATAGCCAAAGAAATCTTGAGAAAGAAAAATGGAGCTGCAGGAATCAGGCTCCCTGACTTCAGACTATACTACAAAGCTACAATAATCAAGACAGTATGGTACTGACACAAAAACAAAATATAGATCCATGGAACAGGACAGAAAGCCCAGAGATAAACCCACACACATATGGTCACCTTATCTTTGATAAAGGAGGCAAGAATATACAATGGAGAAAAGAGAGCCTCTTCAATATGTGGTGCTTGGAAAAGTGGATAACTAAATGGAAAAGAATGAAATTAGAACACTCCCTAACACCATACACAAAAATAAAATGGATTAAAGACCTAAATGTAAGGCCAGACACTGTAAAACTCTTAGAGGAAAACTTAGGCAGAAAACTCTATGACACACATCACAGCAAGATCCTTTTTGACCCACCTCCTAGAGAAATGGAAATAAAAACAAAAATAAACAAATGGGACCTAATGAAGCTTAAAAGTTTTGCACAATGAAGGAAACCATAAACAAGATGAAAGAACAATCCTCAGAATGGGAGGAAATATTTGCAAATGAAGCAACTGACAAAGGATTAATCTCCAAAATATACAGCCAGCTCATGCAGCTCAATATAAAAAAAACAAACAACCCAATCCAAAAATGGGCAGAAAATCTAAATAGACATTTCTCCAAGAAGTTATACAGATTGCCAACAAACACATGAAAGGATGCTCAACATCACTAATCATTAGAGAAATGCAAATCAAAACTACAATGAGGTATCACCTCACACTGGTCAGAATGGCCATCATCAAAAAATCTACAAACAATAAATGCTGGAGAGAGTGTGGGGAAAAGGGAACCCTCTTGCACTGTTGGTGGGAATGTAAATTGATACAGCCACTGTGGAGAACAGTATGGAGGTTCCTTAAAAAACTAAGAATAGAACTACCATATGACCCAGCAATCCGACAGCTGAGCATATGCCCTGAGAAAACCATATTTCAAAAAGAGTCATGTGGGCTTCCCTGGTGGCGCAGTGGTTGAGAGTCCACCTGCTGATGCAGGGGACATGGATTCATGCCCTGGCCCGGGAAGATCCCACATGCCACAGAGTGGCTGGGCCTGTGAGCCATGGCCACTGAACCTGTGCGTCTGGAGCCTGTGCTCTGCAGCGGGAGAGGCCACAATGGTGAGAGGCCCACGTACCACAAAAAAAAAAAAAAAAAAAAAAAAATCATGTACCACAATGTTCATTGCAGCTGTATTTACAATAGCCAGGACATGGAAGCCACCTAAGTATCCATTGACAGATGAATGGATAAAGAAGATGTGGCACATATATACAATGGAATATTACTGAGCCATAAAACGAAATGAAATTGAGTTATTTGTAGTGAGGTGGATGGACTTAGAGACTGTCACACACAGTGAAGTAAGTCAAAATGAGAAAAATAAATACTGTATGTTAACACATATATATGGAATCTAAAAAAAAAAAAAAGTGGTTCTAAAGAACCTAGGAGCAAGAGAGGAATAATGATTCAGACATAGAGAATGGACTTGAGGACACAGAATGGGGGAAGGGCAAGCTGGGATGAAGTGAGAGAGTGGCATGGACATATATACACACCAAATGTAAAATAGATAGCTAGTGGGAAGAAGCCACATAGCACAGGGAGATCAGCTCGGTGCTTTGTGACCACTTAGAGGGGTGGGATAGGGAGGGTGGGAGGGAGGGAGATGCAAGAGGGAGGAGATATGGGGATATATGTTTATGTATAGGTGATTCACTTTGTTGTACAGCAGAAACTAAGACACCATTGTAAAAGAATTATACTCCAATAAAGATGTTTAAAAAATAGATGAGTTTCATGTAGTGAATTCTGAGACACTCCAATGTTGGGAAGATAGGGGAATAAAGATCAATTGAGGTGGAGCTGACTAGCAACCAGTTGAGCAAAATGCACATACAAAATCGTTATAGTGATATAGATGATGGTGCTAAACAATTTTTCTTTGCCTATGTGTTTTCATAAAAGTTAGTGATTCTTTATAAAATCTTAAAATTTTTATTGAAATCTTATTTTTTCCCAACCTCTTCTGACAAACATATTAAAGAGAAACCATTGAGTTTAACAAAAAATCCTTACCAAAAGTACGCAATCTTTTTGTTTGCCAAATAGATTCATAACATGAACTTTCAACAAGTTTGACATAGCAGCACTATTATTCCTAGAAAGTTGAGGTTGAAGATGCAATTGACAAAAGGTAAGACAGTGAAACAATATGAAATTAGTCAGCATAACTTAAAAGTTATGAATCCTGGAACCAGCATACATGGTTTTATATTCTAGCTGTGTCTTTCTTAGCTGTGTGAGTTGGGTATATTTCTTAACTTCTCAGTGTCTTATTTTCTTTATGTAAAATGCAGGTAAACAATAGTATCAACCTTATAGAGTTGCCTGAGGATAAAATAATTTATATAGAAAAGTATTTAGAAAAAGTCACTCACTATGTGCAGATTAGTTTTATCTATTACTCTTACGTTTTTAGGCATTAGCACAAATCCTTCTAAAATTCTAACAGAATCCATTTTACTTCTGCCTCCATGCCTACATCCATATAGATCAATACATAAAATAGATACACCATACAAATATATTATACTGTAAATGTTAATGTGTGTTCAGAAAATGTAGTCTAATTTTCCAGTTTCTAATTTGCAATACAATTTTATAATTGTAATAAGCTGCATCTTCCTTCAGTTACAATAAAATGCTTGTTTTTATGAATTTGCCTGCATCTGGCTTAATGAAATGATGAAGTTAAATTGTTCTCTAATTATTCAGTATGTCTAGACTGCTTAAAATAAATAGAAGTTTAAAAAAGCAATAACAACACACATTTCTAGTTCAGTGTTCTTCCTGACCCTGCTGGCTTCCTAGGGTGGGATACATTAAAATAATTTTTTTAAAGTGTCTTTCATTGCAATGAATTTGGACTCTTATGAATATAAGCCATAGATCCTAAAAACTTCAGATGTCCTGGTATAATGGGCAATTGATATTATCAAGATCCTCAGAAGTGGCTAGAGAAAGGTATTTTCTAAACTAAATATTTAGCTAGGCAAAAAGTTATTAAACCACAATTTACTTAAAATTTTATAATGTGATTGCTGTTCAGGGGACTACATAGGCTGTGTTGATAGCAAGCACTGCCTTCAAAATATGTAAATAATACCTATTCTGTACAAACTGATAATCTATTTAGAAAATACACACAGCATACAAATTATTGTTTCATAAGGAGTCTGTATTTCCTCAAATGTGATGTGATCATGTTCAAAGTAATTATGTTAGTCTAATTACTTTTTCAATTTTCCAATTTTTACCATAATTATATTTGAGTGCTATTTTTAAGAAATGTTTGATTCCATTATAATATATGCTTAATCTAATCTTGAGACTATATTCTTCACATTATCTAAATCATATTGAGGAGGAAATTAGGAATTTAGGAAAACAAATTCCCACATAGCAATGTGTTTTGTATATCAGAGGTTGTTCTTCTGGCAAGTGAAATGGATTCAAGACTCAACTTTCATGCCAGTGCTTCTTATTTTTTTCTATATGTAACTATTTCTTTTACCATCAGAGTAGGATATTATTTACATGGGAATTGCTAGGGTTTTGAGAGTTATAAATTAACTAAATTCCATACCAATACCCCTCTAATATATGCAATGGATGAGACTAGGCACAGCAGTTTTCAACTGTGAGAAGGAAAAATTCTCCACTGTTACTCACATTGGGTAGATTAAACACGTATGGGAAAACAATCTGATTGTTTTGACAGTGATAAGTTTTCTAAAGGTGACAGACGTAGAGTCATGGGAGAGAGACTTTAGTCTAAGCAGGGATGGCTTTTGAACATGCATAAAAGCTTAGGGGAGAACACAAGCAGTGTTAGGTAATCCACATATTATGTGCAAGACTTTAGAATAATTTCCTTGTGGCCATAGTGCACAGTGGAGGGCAGAGAGTAGTCACAGGTGAAACTGGAGGAGACTACCCAGGCACAAGGTAGTCATTGGGCAATACTTTATGAAGGTTAAAATTCATCTACAAATAATAAGGTGCTACTAATTATTTGCAATTTAATTTATTTTATTGTATTTTTAAAAGCATACATTTAATAAGATAATGTGCTTCTAATAAAAAGTTAAATAATAAAAAGGCATATGGCACATATATACAATATTAAGTAATATGTTTCATTTTCCAAATCCACAGAACTATAATAACCAATATAGGTTATTCTTCATACCTTTTTTAAAAATTGTCCATTCAAATATGCACACAATGTTTTCCATAGGTTTAAATAAAAACGTATTATTTTTCATGTGCTTGTGTGTGTGAATCTGTTTGTGCTCTTTAACGTGATAGTTTGTTAGAAGGTTTTGAAAAGATAGATATCATAATGGTAATAAGGGTTTAGAATATCAGTACAGTAGTTTGAGGAAGACAGATTCAATTTTAACAATTCTTGAGGAGGAGGAACTAGTTTGAAAATGCATGTGAGAACTTCTGTCTCCCAGTGGGATGGAGAGCTAAAGGAGGACCAGTGCTTAGAGCAAAACAACGAGAACATTTGCATAAAATTTAGGCATTTGAAGCTAGAGAGTTATGGAGGTAATGAGAACTTGAAGGATCAAGACACTGAAGAAAGGAAAACACCCAAGAGTTTACCTGACTTCCTCAGCTCCTTTTACTTTCTCTGAGTATGCCAATTCAGAATGCTGGCAGAAGGCTAAGACCTTGAGACTATAAAACCCATGAAGAATAGTTGCTAAGAATAGAGAAACCAAGGAGTTTCATATGGATACATGGGGTCCAAGGCCATGGCCAGGTTTCCCCTGAATAACAACTGCTAGATTTTTGGTTGATGATGTAGGGGAGTAAAAACCTATGCAATTTCCATCTATGAAAGAGTAATTGTATGAGACTTGGCCTTCCATAATTAACAACTAGAAAACTGGGCAGAATATATACAACCATTGCACTTAGGTATTTGACAACATGTAGTGCAGGACTCTAATCTCTGAGAAGAGAAAAATCAGTTAGATGAGCCCTACTATCCTCCTGTCTTTCTGCTTGGAGATGATTCACTGGCCATAGCAAAGGGCGGAGAATCCCAACAGAATCCACTAATTTTGGTGAGATGAAAAGATGTAAAGTTATTTTAAAGAGGAGTATGGCAACTAGAATTTGCTGAACAGAGTTTGGAGAAGTGGGATCTATGCAAGGAAAGAGCTCCATAAATCTGCTTAAGAGTCCCTTATAGGGCCTCCCTGGTGGCGCAGTGGTTGAGAGTCCGCCTGCCGATGCAGGGGATACGGGTTCGTGCCCCGGTCTGGGAGGATCCCATATGCCGCGGAGCAGCTGGGCCCGTGAGCCATGGCCGCTGGGCCTGCGCGTCCGGAGCCTGTGCTCCGCAACGGGAGAGGCCACAACAGTGAGAGGCCCGCATACCGCAAAAAGAAAAAAAAAAAAAAAAAAGAGTCCCTTATAATGTCTGGCTGAATACCAAACTCAACATGCACTAGGTTGAACTCCAGGAGGCTAGGCAAAGAACAGCTACCATAGAAAGGACAATTAATGGGAAGTTGTACGCTGGAAAATTTCCTGAACTCCCGCAGGTCTGTGAATCATTCAAATTTACTACTCAGAGTAGAGAAAGATGGTTGCATATAAGGGCATTTTAGTAGATACTCTCAAAGTTCGTCATCTTGTTAGAGGGGCTAAACAACTCCTAGAGTAAGGACACTCTAGATCCACTGTTTTTTAAAAAAGTTTAAAAATAAGCCTCAAAAATATCAAGCTGATTTACAAATAACACCAATTAATGTATGTTATATAGATAAAATAAGAGCTTTTGTTATAATTATTAGAATATATTAACATTTGTTGGTTGATGTCCTTAGGACTTGGTTCTGTAATAACCCAGGTAAACAGCCTAATAATTGTCTTTAAATTAAGGTGGTCCCCTAAGAACTTGTTATTTCTCTTTCTCTACTACATCCATATTTTGTCTATTTTCCATTTCTGTTTTTCTCCTTTTAATCTAAGTACAACCAACCTTCTTTTAAGACCAAAAAAAACTTTCCTTTAAAAATTTTTTTACCATAGTTATATCTTTGTGCTTTTTTTATAAGCTGCTCTGATATTTTCAGAATCATAAATATCAGTTATAACAGGGGTAGCAACAGCTGGTGATCTTAGTGCTATTGCCTCTGTTGCTACTATCATGGGTCCTTTGATCCTATTTTTCTCATCTCTAATCATGCAGAACTTTTGATGAATAATAATTAACAGATTGATGAATATACCAAAAAAGGTTAAAGTTAGGGTGGTAGTAGGCAGTGTTTACTCCCACGTTAGTTAATTTTCTCTTGAAATGAGATGCAGAGAGCACAATAAATGCAACTGAAATTATAGTTCTGTTATCTCTTGAATCTAGTGTGACAAATTTGATTTTTGAAAGGTTAGGAAAATGCATTGTTATGATTTGATATTTTAAAAGGTCAAAAATATTATCTTTTTGTTAGTTTTCATAGTAGCAAAGAAATGGTGATTATTAAATTTTACAAATCATAGATTTTTTTGGAAAAAGTGAAGTACTGAGAATTCATTTTAAAAGTATACATACAATATATTAAATTTTTCTCATCTATCTCCTTATAACTAGAATTTAAAGTTGTGCTAGCTATGAATCAAGAAGCTCTGAGTACACCCAAAACTAACACAATATTGTAAATCAACTATACTTCAATAAAAAAAGAAGCTCTGAGTAATAAAGTAACATAACTACACAGTATATATGTTTTTTAGAAATTCTAAAAGTTAGTGACCTAATCGTTTACTCATCCTATTTTTGTTTGCTTACCTGTTACCTATAATGAAACCCCATTCAGTTTATGATCTTCTCTCAAGGAAATTATATTTTATTTGGGAAGTTAACTATATTTTACTCCACACAGAAACCACAATCATTGAAGAAAAAAATGGTGTCTTTAGTGGTATTTTGTTTTACTAGAGGAAACCAAATATTGCATAAATAAACTCAGAATAGAAAATATATTACTTCAAATCCCCATTCAGCTACTTACTAGTTGTCTTATACTGAGCAAGTTAAATGGGTGTAATATTCTTATTTGTCATTATAGAAATTAAAAGTAATCTAAGTAAAGGAACTAATTTATAGTGGACACTTTAGAAGTGTACATTATATTTTTAATTGTCATTTTGCAAACCTGGAAATAATTAGTTTATAGTCACAATTCAATAAATGACAACGTCTATTAACATTAACCACTTTCAAAATAGGTATAAAATATAAATAGATATAAGCATGTGAATATGTGCAAATATAAAGATGAACTTTGATATAGCAAAAATACATATGCACAAATATATGCACATATACATTTCCTATTGAAAATAGAAGCCACATGCTTTTGTCTTCTGTCAAACAGTGCTTTTTTAAAAACAAATCCTACCTACCTCCAAAAGGCAATTTAACAACAACAACAAAAAATGAGTACTTTGTTTAGGTGATAAGAAGGTAATACACATAATTCACCACAATAATTTATCTGCCATGTATTTTTTCTCATACTTACAACTACTTCTATAGCTCTTTCTGAAACAGTCTCAGAATCCATTCTATTAGAGTTCTAGCTTTAATGTTACTTTTAGTTCTCAAATTAATGTTTTCCTAGTACTTGGATATCATAAAAGTACAAATAACTGACTTAGAAGTGGAAGAATCCTTCATGAGTGACTAGGGAGAGGGGAAAATAAATTAAATGGGTGAAGTCAGAAGTGTCTATAGATGCAAGGAGAATAAGAAAGACTGGTAAAAATCATTAATGCTTTCCTTATGTGTACATATCTAAGATTATTTATTGGAAACTGAGACTTTTTCAGGAAAAGCATACATTTGTAAAGGTTTAAATACATTTTTTAAGGCCACTGCAGCTATAGAAAATTGTTCTGTTATCTGGAAGTATCTGACATATTTCCAGCTTCAAATTTCCCATGATATAGAATTATGCTATAATTGTGTCAGTGTTGATGTATCTTTCATTGCATACTTTATACCCTTTACTCCATGAAGTTGAAGAGAAGGATAAAGGACAAACAAAAGTACACTTTCCCACCAAAACATTTTCATTCCTTTCCAGCTGTGTTGTCATTTATTCCATTCTGCCTTTCAAGATATGTTTGTTTCTGACATTCTACGTTAAAAATAAGTGGTCACTTTTACTCTGATAATATCACAGATTGATCCTTTTTCTATGGTATTTTAGGATCAAGGTTCAATTCACCCTAAGCTATTCCTACATTTTCTTGGAAAGTATTCAAAAAAGATTTGCATTTTCTTGGCATAAAGGGCATTTTAATGTTGAGCTTTAATTAAGAAACCTATTTAAGAATAAAATGTAAGAACAAGAATTTAAAATTAAGAATAAGAATTTCTCTGCAAATTATACCTAGAGTATACCATTTGAATGTCACTGAAACAGGCATAAGACATTTGGTTGTACCTTGGCTTTTAGATTTTGCTACTAGATTCCAATACCCCTTCCCTCCACCTCAGCCAACCACCTCCCAGGAGATATTACTTGAATTGCATTTATGTATTGTTACCAATATGCAGTTTTCTTGAAATTGCAGTGGACATAGACAACTCTGTAATACTGGACATCTTGCCACATAACAAACTTTAGCTGAAAGTTTTGAAAGATGGTAACTCAGGTTTCTTTTACCTCACTGCAATGTGATAATGGCTCCAAAATGAAAACAACTTATCTGGACATCTCTAGTGACTAAATTAATCATTGTATATCTATTCATTGGCAGATTTTGTAGGTAGAATGATATATTTGACCAGCAATTTTTTTAAAAGGTAAAGCTGTACATTCTGACCTAAAAATGTATTCAGTATTTTTTGTTAAATTAGAGAAGCAAGGACCTTGATATTGTTTATGATTCTATCTTTTATAAGCAGAGCTAGAATTTACATATAGAAAGACATATAGACATGTATACATGCCGACATAGAAATATGAGGACCTATACTTATCATTTGGGAAAGACAAGAATGCTTAACTAGGTTTACATTTGAAGCAATTGAAGAGGCATTAAGATTTTATAATTCATTTTATTTCTTTCTCTACTCTTTCAATTTTCTTACTTTACACACAAATACAAATGTTATTATTTTTGGAAACTAGTAGAGTTTATCCAGAACATAATTAAAGGCCATTTTTATAGGCTTTTTTCCTGCTTTCAGGAAAAAAATTATATAAATATATGTATGTATAAAACATTTATTTTAGCAGAAATCTAAGAATATTTGCTTCTCTGACTTTGACTTTAGTAGAAATTATTATATTTCTGAAACAAAAACATTAATTAAATCCGAAGTGTACATGAAAAAATAAATATTCAAATATACATTTATGTAAGATTGATTTTATGAATGTTAATAGGAACCCTTTAACTTAATGTTGGTACTTTAAAAAAAAACCCTATATTCCTATTCCTACTGAATAAATTACTCCCCTTTACCTCCCACAGCCAGAGCAAAATTTATCCTAGGGAAATATTAATATTTTAGAAAATATTTTTAAAATTTTAAACTGAAAACTGTGTATTTATTTTCCATAGTAAAATATTTTCCAAGAAGTTTATAGGTGGATTATTTATATAGGTCTGTGTGTACAATGAATGTAGATTAGGAAATAATTATTAATTTTACCATTTATAAGGTCATTTTTAGGCCACTTTTAAAATAATTTTAAACACAAGCTAGTTAAAATTACTGGAATGAATCTAACTCCATATTCTGTTCCATTAATTTTGTCTCCATTTTTTCCATTAAATGATAATTATTAGGTGCTCAGGTTGAATATATGTTTTATAGTGTACAGAAAAGGGACTCAGGATGTGGAGCTATGAAAGCTGATACTAATTTCAGATCTCCTATTTACTTATTTATTGTCTCTGGCAATCAGGTTCAATTCTTTGGCATTAAGATCCTTGAGAATGGAGTACAGGACTGCACTCTCTTAAATATTCTATGATTACAAATGAAATTAAACAAAGTTTTTAAATTCCACCTGAGTAAATTTCTAATCAAACATTCTTGGACATATTTGGACAATATGTTCTGTACATAATTCTACAAAGTAATCTGAAAATGTGACTTTTTAGCAACTTTAAGCAATGTATTTTATATAATCTTGAAGATTGATGAGAACTCCTTGAATATAATTTAAACTAACTTACCCCCAAAGTAAAAACCAATGTATAAATGAGAAAGAAAAGAAAGAACTCACACATAGAAAGAACGAGAAGATTAAAAGACATAAAAAATAGAAGAAAGCACTTGTAGAGAAATTAAGCATTACTCTCAGAACAAGAGTTGTAAAGCTAAACTAATTAAAATTTTGGCATTATTGATCACTGTAGAAAATCTATTATAAGTTTCATAAACCAATCTTCTCATTAGCTGTTCTATGAATGTTGAATATGTTTTAATATCACTTACCAACATTGTTAGTAAGATGCTCTGGAATGTATTTTTAAATTGCTATTTGAGGACATAGTGATTAACTTCATCAGGTATAATACTGCTTTATCATCTCATTCTCATCCATGGAGTTTCCAGTGCTATTTCTGTCACTAGTCTCTATTTAGTACTCACTATATGTCATTTTATGATAATTATTACCTTAGCTATTGTATCCCAATGACTTTTTAACAATCTGATGTCTTATTCTAAACAATGTTCTTAATGGACTTCCTTGGTGGCACAGTGGTTAAGAACTCTGCCAATGCAGGGGACACAGGTTCGGTCCCTGGTCCCAGAAGATCCCACATGCTGCAGAGCAACTAAGCCCATGTGCCACAATTACTGAGCCTTAATTCTAGAGCCTGTGAGCCACAGCTACTGAGCCCGTGTGCCACAATTACTGAAGCCCACCTGCCTAGAGCCCATGCTCTGCAACGAGAGAAGCCACCACAATAAACCACACACTGCCATGAAGAGTAGCCCCTGCTTGCCGCAACTAGATAAAGCCCACAGCAGCAACAAAGACCCAGCACAGCCAAAAATAAATAAGTAAATAAATAAAAATAAACAATGTTCTTAAATAATCAGGAAGGTAAAAAGTCACATTTGGGTATAATTGGAAAGGGTCTAAATGATCTTCCAGTCTAGCTATATAAAGATCTTTCAGTCTAAAATAAAGTGAATATTCTATTTGCTATATCCAGTTTATATATTCATACACATATATACATGTGTGATAATACATATGTATGGGTATATATATATGCTATTATAAACTCTTCTCAGATATTATAAAGTAAACATGGAAAAATAACAGTGTAATAGTAGTAGTATATGTGTATCCAAAAATATAAACAAATAAGTGATTCTGAGATTTAGCCTGAACAGGTGGGTAGTGAAGACAGAGAGAGAGAGAAAAAGAGAGAGAAAAAACAAAACTGTCCCTGTCTCTTTGGATAAAAGGAAAACAGTATTAATCCTTAAATCTTTAGGGGATATTTGATTCTTTGAAGATCATGGGACTAACACTAGAACTCTTAATTGTACCTTGGGAAATGTGGATGTGTTTTTATACAGGTTCATGTATGCATATTAGTTTAAAATAAGTGTTCTATGCTTGGGCCTCCTAAGAATTTTTCTGTCACTAAATTCTGAGCCACAGTTCCCACTTATGTGAAATAGCAATGACACCAACCACACCACAAGGTGTATAAGGAGAAAAGGTGAGATAAAGAGCTGTTAAAAAAAAGGCTTTTATATGTTGATAATTTTTTTATAAAAAAGTTAATGTTATATGGAAAATTACTAAGTATATGTAGTTTCTTACATAGACACTTGGTTTTCCCAGACAATTGAGACAGAACAGCAAAAAACAGACATCTGTGGTTTTAACTTTAAAGGTATTTTACGACAAAGTTAGCCACTGCAGAATTCTGAGAACTTTCCAACTAAGTAACATTACTGACTAAAAGATACATGATGGTGATGAATCCATCTCACTCTGCAAAGTGTAATTATCTATACTGCCAAAATGTTAGGCAACATATTTATTTGCCTTCAGGCTCACCAGAAAAATAATAAACCAAGTGTATTGGATATTTTGAATTTCATTTTCATATTGATTACTAATATAGAGTTATATTATCTCAACTTATTGACTGTAAAAAATGTCAAGTCAATAAATTATGAACCCACTCCAGCTGGGTATATTCACTTATTAGATGATGACATAATATAAACTAATTCTAAACTTCCATCCAAGTTCAGTGATTATACTTTGAGACAGTTTTATATTTAAGGAAATTTGTAATTAACCCCTTCAAACAACTGTCATCTCTTTTATTCCTTAAAAAGCCACTAAATATTTACTTCAATCTCATGGTCACAACATTATTTGAATACGAAATGATAGAGATAGTCCCTAAAATATTAGATTAGCCTACACACACACACACACACACACACAGATGTGCACACACACAACACATGCACCTTTTTTCTATTATTTATTGTTGTTTTGGAAATTTGGTCCCAAGAAATATGAAATAGAATTGTCACATAAAGTATTGAAATAAAATTTTCTCATACTCAGTGATTCTAATGCTTAGATGAAAATTGAAAAAATTTGACATGTATAACTACTGTACAAAATTATTGTATTAGAATAATTGAAAACAATATTGATACAACAATAGAAACTAGCTAGATTAATGGAATAATTATATGATTGAAGTGATGTTACTATTGCAGTGATATATTGTTTGGCTAAGCAAGAAAAGAAACAAAAGAAAAAATATGTACAAACAATTATCAAAGATTCCTTTTCTTTATATGACCAGGAAAGTCTTAGTTTTTTGTATCTTGTTATTCATGAAATATAAAGAATTTGGGATTATATATATGCCCACCCTTTAATTACTTTGTCCAAGGGAGAGAGGGAATGACTTATAAACCTATGCATTAAAACAAAGCAAAATAAAACAAAAGCATATATATATATATGCCACATTGTACCACTTGTTCCAAAACAGGAAAATTTTAGAGCTGTTATTTAAATAATACATTATTATAAAGAAAAACCATCCACTGCAGATATCTAAGTTTTTTAGTTTGCATGGGAGATCTATTTTCATAACTTGTATTGTTTGGGAGCAAATAGGTTTTAATGGCCTGCTATCATAATGATGGTCTTAAACGCACTGAATAATTGTGATTTTTGTATGATGGGGTAAAACACAAGCTCAAATAACACTAAGTGCTATTACAAGTATTTTCATATGACGTAAACTCAAGAGTCACCATCACTGTAGCTTTTGTTATAGAACTGTCACCAATCCACAGCCAAAATACCACTTTAGTGGAGATAGATAGTCATACAATGATTCATTTCATCTACTAAATGAATTCCTCATTTTTGCTCCAGCCACTGCTATTCTATTCATCAAATGCGTATTCTAGATTCTCCAGTTTTTGAGGTATCTAATCCCTGTAATCTTCAGTTTATTTATTAGTTCTAAACAGCACATATAGAAACTCTCAAAATTTTTGATTATCTTATGAAAAATTGATAATAAACTCTTTTCAACAACTACATATTAATGCCCAAACTATTTTCATCAACTTATAAGGCCACCACTGCATAGCTGTTAAATAATGCATCATTTTTCTGGAACATCTTATTTTATTTAACTAAAGCTTTTACTCTCTCTACTGCCCTACAAAGATGAACAACCTCTAAACCCAGCAGATTGTTATTTCCTGGATTCCCAAAAAGATCCACAGCATCTTCTGTTGAGACAACTTTCTATAAAACATTAATCATCATAATAGCAACACTTACTTTTAAATTGATAATTGATATGCAAGCAAAGGCTGGGTACTTTGTGAGGAAGGCACTCATACCCATTTTTTGTGTGAATAAGGCTTACTTATTTGTCAATCAATAGAGTCAGTAAGTAGTAGACCAGGAATTTGAATACAGCTTTGTTTAACTGTGCTATGTTGCAGCATATATTTCTTCAAGTACCTCTTCAGGAAAGTGAAATATGTCACTTAAGACTTGCTCAAATCAGTGGATGTAAACCACTGTGTTGATTTTCAGATTTTCTCTACTTATATTTGTCTTCTTATTTTCTCATTCAACTTTCCCTTCTTACGAACCTTCTCTCCAAACTCTGTTCTCATTGTGTCTCCCTAACTAGGATGTTAATATAATGGTTTAGGAAACTCAGTAGACAGTGTTCCTTACCTATACTATTATTTGCAACTTTTTCTCTAAGGCTCATGATGAAATGTTTATGGTACTATTGCAAATCATGTGTGACTACTAAATTTAAGGGTCTTTAAGTACATCGTATTTGCTACAGAATTTGAAGTTAATGTTATGGACTGTGAGATTAATTGGAGAATAAATGCCTTTCACTGTTTAAGACTGTTAAAATCATGATGTATTTAAGGGTTTCATAATATAAACAATGTCTTTAAAATATATAGAATGTGCAAAAAGTGAAAACTAAATATGTGAAATTTTTAATAGCATTATGATCAGTGTAACCAATCTAATGATCTAAATTCTTAGTTCATAACATTTTAATTAATTGAAAATGTTTAATTTTATTTGGATCTTTTTTAGCACCAAAATAACTTGGAAATGATGATTTTTAGTTAATCAGAAGTATATTACTGGTAGTATTCATCATGTGTTCTGCCTTACAAAGAGTCTCAGATAGAACCCTTTTTGTTATAAGTACAGAAAATTCAATCCAACGGCTTAAGCAAAAATACAGTCTATTGGATCACATAAAAAAATCAATCAGTAATCATGATTTCAGACATGATGTGGTGCAGGGCCCAGTCAATGTCATCAGATGAATTTCTTGGCTTCCTTTCCATTAGGTTCCTTCCACTCTTAAGCTCTGCATGGTGGTCCCAGAAACTTCCAGATAACCAACGAGACAAACAATAATCTCAGGATTTAGTTTTCTTTTTCCCCATTGACCTGTCTTGAGTCATCTGTTCATCCCTGTACCATCTCTGTGACAGTGATAGAGTAAGTTAATTGGCCTAGAACACTTGCTACATCCCTGGAGTCTTGGATGGAGCCACGTTTCTAGAAAATGCATGGAATATGGGTATGGTTGCCATAAGGAGATGAAGCATATTTTGCAAAATAATAATAATAATAATAATAAGCTAAATAAGATGAAAACAACACAAATCCACCAAACAAACAAAAAAACCTTTAGATGTCTATTATACAAGTCTCAGTAAGAACTATAAGAACTATATTCTAACTTTCCTCCTCCTCTGCTTTTTTTTTTTTGGAGAGATGGTGTTTAGCTTTTTCATATTTACCTGTCTGACTTGTAAAATTTTTTCCACAAGTCTCTGAAAATATTTCTATTTTCTCAGTCTGAAATTTTGATTATTAATCTGAGTAAAAATATCAATAAGAAAAATAATTTGTTTTCCTCAGATGATTTAGGATTGTTTCCATTTATTTTTTAGTGTTATCTAGCACATAATCATTATATCAATGATGAAATGCCAAACAAGGAGTTATAAATAAAAAGGAATTTTTATAAAATTAAGATAATGTGCAAGAAAATGAATCAGCTCCTTTCATAAAGGTAAAATGAGAAACAAAAATAATTTTGATTGAGATAGCACTTCTTTTTATAAATTCTTGTTTTGGTTCTTGGGAAACCAGAAAAAGTTGCCTACTCAGGGATGAGATATTCTTCCCAAAATTTGTCTCTCGAATCAGCATCTTTGGGAAGGATCTGTTTAATCCCTTTTGAATTTAGTGCAGCAATACTATTCTCATCCATAATCACAAAGTTAAGTAACATTACCTTCACAACAGCTTCACTCCCAATAGCTTTCAATGAGAGCACAACTGAATGCTCTGCACTGATAGCATTAGCTCTCTATTTGTCCTCATACATATCATAGTGTGATTCCAGTGTCCAAATATTTTTGTTTTAGCTTCTTTTATCTTTGCTCATAGTTGCTTTGCAAAGAGTTCTTCTATTTTTGTACTACTAATTTCACTTCCCTTTGTTCTCTCTTTATAATTCCTGGAATGATTTGTCTAACATTTCTCCAATCAATTAAAATTTTGAATATACACCTTTGCTTAAAAAACAGGGCTTTTGGGCCTCCCTGGTGGCGCAAGTGGTTGAGAGTCCGCCTGCCGATGCAGGGGATACGGGTTCGTGCCCCGGTCTGGGAGGATCCCATATGCCGCGGAGCGGCTGGGCCCGTGAGCCATGGCCGCTGAGCCTGCGCGTCCGGAGCCTGCGCGTCCGGAGCCTGTGCTCCGCAACGGGGGAGGCCACAACAGTGAGAGGCCCGCATACCGCAAAAAAAAAAAAAAAAAAAAAAAAAAAAAAAAAAAAGAACAGGGCTTTTTAAATATTATTAAAGCACTTAATAAAAAATGAAGAAATAGAAAATGATTATTTGACTAAAGGCAATGAATGTGTCTTGTTAGAATCTGAAAGAGTTGCTTACTTGTCATTTAATGTCATCTGTGTAAATATAAATTTTCCTCTAAGGCAATATTTTTCAACATAAGAGCAAAAAAGACATGCTGTGTCACTTTTACTTGAAAGGAAAATTCAATCTGGTACCAACCCCAACCTTTAGGTTATGCCAAATGACTCACAAGCACAATGATTATAAATTGACATTGTTAAGAACACTGAATTGAAACCTGAAATGGTAGCAAAAAGGGATAAATTTGAATCACATTACTAACAATAAAGATGGAAGAAATAATATTATAAGGCCTCTGAAGTAAAGAAATAATTATTTCATAATTGCTGATTTCAATGATACAAATGGTATGTTACAGAGAAAAAAATCTATTTGAATGATGCAACACCCCTGGAATCCTTCCTATTTTTCAAAGCTCAGCTCATTAATTATTCCAACATTTTAATTTTACTTTTTTACATTTCAATTTAAGGGTTTGGTCAAACCTAGAAGGTGTGGAAATAATTAGTCCTGGGAGACAAGAAAATTCAGTAAGATATTTTCGGTGCAAAAAAAATCAGGCAGCCTGTACCAAAGAACTACATTTAATAATGAATATGTATGAGATAGATACTTAATCAAAGCTGGAGATCAGAGTAGCTTGGCATGGGATGGGGACGGGGGAGCGAGAGGGCTCAAAGTAGACACTTGAAAGCTAAGTGTGAAATCAGTGGGTCAAAGGAAAATCAGAAAAGAGGATATAAGTCATAATTCAAAATGACTCCAGGACTCCCAAGACCAAGAAGTAATTTGCAGTTACTTTGCACTGTGCAATTTTTGTACCATGTTTTTGAAAATAACTCTCTGTTGAGTATGAGTTACATGAGTATACATAATTGCCTTGAATTCCCACTTAACTTGTAGAATATTCCAATACAAAAAGAATAAGTTTCATTCCTTTGGGATAATCATAACATCTGTAATAGTGCTGTGCCCACAGTTCTGTGTCCTATAAAAACATTTTGTAATCATCAATTCATATAAGCACATCTGTCACTTATAATGATTAGATTTTTATCTGTTTTCTCTGATAATGAAGACAATGTTAAGAGGATTAATAAACTGAAAATCTCGAGCCAGTGTAAATTACTTTATTCTGTCTTGAGACAGAATAAGTTACTTTTTAAAAATTATTTTTTTAGTGATTGTAAAGTTTATATGTTCAACATTAACAATTAAGGGGAAAAAATGACAAACAGTCCCACCATCCATAAACAGGCACTTTAAGATTGTCATGGCTTTTTTATCTGGTTATTGTTTGCATGCATAGATAATAGACAGATAGATAGAAAGAATTATAACATTTGAGAGCAAACAGTTGCCATCTTTTTATATAGTCCTGACTAATATCCAGATCACAGCTAACTATTCCTGAGAGGTTATTGAGAGAAGTATATATACATGGGAAAACAGAAACACAAATAAATCTTTTATTATTTGGTGGGCTTTGAGCCTCATAGAGAATTGTAGCCTGAGTATGACCTTTGTCCCCTCATAAACCCCTGTCCGTATTTCATTCTTACCACATTCTTATTTGCTACATATTATGATCCTTTACTCCTGTCAATATTTATTTTTGCACAAAAGATGTTCAACTGTGGTGGTCTACCATAAATGTGTATTAAAAACTCCCTTTTGGGACTTCCCTGGCGGCCAGTGGTTAAGACTTCACCTTCCAATGCAGGGGGTGCAGGTTCAATCCCTGGTTGGAGAGCTAAGATCCCACATGCCTCACGGCCAAAAAACCGAAACATAAAACAGAAGCAATATTGCAACAAATTAAATAAAAACTTTAAAAATGGTTCACATGAAAAAAAACCACCCTGTTGGTGGATATTTATGTTATTTCCCACTTTATACTGTTACAAGGCTTTGATAAATATTCTTGTACATACATCTTTAATCACTTGACATTTTCAACATGGCATAAATCTCTAAAAGATTAATTATGAGTACACATAATGTCCTTATTAAAATTTTGTTTCATATTGAAAAACTGAGCTCCTCAAAATTCAAATCAATTTATGCTTGTATCAAATTCTACCAAGCATTCAAATAAGATTTAATACCTATTCTTTCAAACTCTTCCAAAATATTGAAGAGGAAGGAAGGCTTTCAAAGCTCGTTTTACTAGCCAACATTACTCTAATACCAAAAGCAGACAAAAACACTACAAAAAACTCAAATTACAGGCCATCTTAGCCCTGATGAACATAGAAGCCAAAATCCTCAAAAAAATATTAGCAAACCAAAGACAATACAGTAAAAGGATAATACACTACAATCAAGTAGGATTTATTCCAGGGATGATCAATCAACACGATACACCACATTAACAAGATAAAGGATAAAGATCATATGATCATCTCTATACATTATAATTATATATAATAATATAATATAATATATAATAATTATAATTATATAATTATTACACACAGTACAATGTACACCAGTTTTCAACAACTTGAATTAAACATGAATCCGGTAGCCAGTGAATATCACTATTACCCAGGACCTCCCCAGTCCTCACTTCTTTTCTCAGATTAACCCAACTGGCGCAGTGGGTTAAGCTAGACAACAATATATGTTTTAGGTTCAGAGACTGACACACAGGAAGATCCTATTTTCATTAAAATTGATTTAACTTAGTTTATTACAAAGTCAGTAAACAAGAGGACAATACAAAATCATGGATAAAAGGAAGAGGATGGGACTCCCCATTGTCTCATTTATTGCTCAAGCAAGAGCCTCAGAAAGTCAGCGATATCACCAGCTCAGAATAAAATGAGGAATCTACCAGACAAATCAGGGCAGACTTAGGCACAAATAAACACTCAAAGGTAGGCTTCATTAAAAGAAAAGGTATTTTTTTACTTTTCCAAACATAGGTGTTTCCACATTTTACTTCTTACCGAATCATTAAGTCCGCTCAAATATTCAGAGTGACAGAGCTTTACCTTATGTATGACCCAGAGAATTAGATTCTGAATTTTCTTTTTCAGTAAGAACTACCTATTTTGATTTATTCTGCATTTAATTGGAAATCTTTGCTACACAATCTGATGATGGCATTGATTTGAACTCCGGATAAACAGTAACAGAGAAAATACCTCAGTTCAATGAAACTGCTTTCATTTTTTATTTCAGTGGTGTTCTTTATAATCTCACTAAGAATTTGTAATAAATTGAGCTTCTTAACAGTTGCTGGCTGGATAAAATTTCTCTCTGTTTCTATTTATTTTAGTGCTTTCACTGTGTTCTACAATATCATACCAATTGGAATGACACTGTCAGAATCCCCCATACAATATCTTCTGTATAAGTCTGCAGAAGTGTAAGAGCCTAAACGCCACCAGAACCCCCTTAACTTTCTGCTTTAACAGGAATTTATCCCATAAGGATATATATATATATATATATATATATATATATATATATATATATATATATATATATATATATATATATATATATATATATACACATATATGTAGTTTAAGGCTTTACTAGTTTAAAGCTTCTGGGTATTGGTCACATATAATTTTTTAAAATGTGCTGTGTACATCAGTGGTAAATATGTATAAACATTCTGATTTCCATAAGTAAATACTAGAACAAGTGTTTTACAAAAGTACTTATTACAAAATGACAGATCGTTTATATCAAATGCTTACATTTTAAAACTGGAATTTTGGAGAAACATATTCTTCATAGTTCAGGCTTTACTAATAAACTGTACATATTTTTGTGTAGAGTATATTCAAGAAACTACATAGAAGATTATATATGTTTTCCACTGGGGATCTTCCATTGGGCATCTTCAAATTTTTCTTTTCTCTTTTTTTACATTAATTTTATAAAATTTATGTTTGATCCTTATTTTAAAAATCAGTGTGCCAATTATCTTAATTGTGCAGAACTCTTTCTGAATCTGTAATTAATTTATAATCAATAAACTCATCCATTGAAAGTTTGGAAGTGAAAGAAAATCCTTATTTCTTTAATGTCTAAATATGTAAATTCAAAATGAGAGAGATAAAGTAACTGGGCTAATTCTAGCAGTCAAATATTTATAAGTCTGTACTTCTAATGGCATACAATGACTTTTTTATCTATTGGCTTCTAACCTGAAATAGATAGATACGTAAGTTTCCAAATCTTTTAGTCTGTGTTGACAGAGCTAATAAATGTTTCGAAACAAAAGAATATTTATACATACCTATACATCTGCAGTTGGTGATTTTTATTTATACATCAAATTAATCTATGATTTTTTTCTTTAAACATTTAAAAAAAATTACATTTCGTAGTATTGTCATGGAAAAATATATAGTGTGTGTGTTTGTATGTGTGATTATGTATGCAACTTTTATTTTATGAATATCCTAATATATTTATTATAATAGTTCTTAAATAATGCTAAATCTCAATGAATTTATAACACAAGGATTTTTAAAATGTTCGTGCTGAAATAATCAACATCATTTTCCTGTGGCCTGTGCACAGTGTGATATTTGCCCTTTCCTGTTAAACCCTCATACCAATTTTGCTCTTAGAGAAAAACTTATTGACTTTCTGACTAGAGCTAAGTAGTTTCAAGGTGAACTTTGATAGTGGCAAATTTTTGTGGAAATATTTTTAAAGGATTTTTATAATGTTTTAAACATATTTTTACAGTAAAATTTAGAAAACCCCAAAGAATATATTTCATGTAAGTCATTTTTTATTTATAAAACCTATACAAGAAAAAACACTTTAACACTTAAGTTTGTTATCCATGTAAATATTATCTCAAGAAATATGACACTTTGTTTCAGTTGTTTGTAATATAAGGACACAGTCAACAGTCACTCTTATATAGTGATTATGATTTAAAAAATAAGTTGATCAAATCTAAGAAAAATAACTTAAAAATTTGTATTACTTGAAAACACAGTAAGTTACGATATTGAGCATGAACCTTATTTTTTTTAAATAAGCCAACTCCTTAGAGTAGAATGAATGTGAATAAAGAGCCAAACGTGGACATATGCTGACAAAATGTCTTAAAACTAAGAAAAATTAAAGATCCTGAAAAGTTTAAAAAGTTATATATAATAACAAAAATTGGTATCCTACTGTAATCACTGTCTTGGTTACCTAGTATGAAACTTAATTTTTTATATGTAGATTTGATAGTAGATTTGAAAGAATATCAAACAGCCAACTGCTCTGATAAAAAGATGATGATAAACATGATTTGGATAATGGACAGGAATACAGGGACTCTAGACCACAGGAAACACAGCAAGGGCCATGTAAGAGCAATGGCCTGGTATATATCCCTCCACTAGTGGTAGCTGTTGTCTTTGGAAATTTTCTGCCACCATAAAGAAACTCCATACATTGATAACACCAGTAAGCGTTTATATACACTCCTGAACTTTTGCTTTGTTTTCTCAAGTTTCAGTCTTAGGCAGGCACGTCAAGTTGACTGAGCCTAAATCATATGCAGCACTACACACAATGAAGAAGTCTCTGAAATGTATTGATAATAGAGATCTTAAGCGACCAACACACACACACACACACACACACACACACACACACACACACACAAAGAGACATGTTTTACTTTATGTTCAAATGTATGAAAAGAAAGACTGAAAGCTGCCTTCTCCTTATTACTATGGAATTCTTGGCTGTAGTTGAGTTTTGGCTTTTAATATCTTAGCAAAAATGCTATTAAAATTTTAATTCTAAAGTCAGATGAAATACAAATCAGTTGAGAGAACAAAACAAAAATTTCATCAGATAGGAAATAACAAAGAAATTTTACCTGTCATGTACTTTCTGAAAAAGTTACTTTGAGTATGAATTCTCATAATTAAGTCTTAAAGGAAAGAATAGAAAGTTATACAGGAAACACAATATTATAACCCTAACCATGCAGCCACAGGAAGAAATCCTGTGAAATACTAAAAAGTAGATATAGAAAGCAATCATTTGAAACAACTAAAAGAAGGTGAAGGTTCCAAGAATAAGTCTTTAAGATGAATGGAATGGCTTTGAAGCTAAAGATTAAATGACAAAAGAGATAGATAATATTGGTAACATGGTAAGAAAAATAAACCCACTCAACAAGGGAATATAAAGATTTAAAAAAGCAGAAAAATTGTATGAGAAACATGATCCAGATAAAAGTCATTTTAAAAGTTGGTATGATACAAAGAAATTATTTCAGGAAATAAGTAGCTCAACCTGAATGCAAGGGATATTTTGCTACAAATTTTATAGAGGTCACCATATTGGATAAAAGAAAGAGAGGGAGAACGAGAGTGAGTGAGAGAGAGAGAGAGAGAGAGAGAGAGAAAGAAAGGAAGGAAGGATATCCCAATATCCCACTATAATAAATGGCTCTACAATGCACAAAATTTACATAATCATAGTACTTTAAACACCACTTTTGGGGTTTTAGTGTTTAGAATCAATCTATGAATAAAATAATAAATAATTGAATATTTTTATACATCAGAACATAAAAGATTTCTAACATACATATGTAAAAGTTAAAGAATAGCTGAGAGATATTAGGAATTTGAAGGGGGAGAAACCAATCAGGTTATATATGAAAAGGGGAAATAATTTCAGATATAGATGTTTTTAAGATTATGAATAAACCGTGCACACTTTATAAAAATATAAAAACTTTTACAAATTAGATGAGTTTCTGGCAAAAAATTAGCAAAACTTAAGAAGATGAAGAAAACCTGTATTTTCCAATTATGAGAAGAAATTAAGGAGAAAATATTAAAATGTAATCAAATATCTCCCATCATGAAGAAATAACTAGATATTTCTTTGGATGTGTTCTACTAATACAAATAGGAAATAATTGCCATGTTATATAGATGTCTGTAAAAGATGGGAATGATGCAGTATTATCCAGTTCATTATACCATAGCAAGAAAGGAAAGACATAAAAAATTAAAGTATAATTTATTCTCTCTTATGTACTTAGTTGTAAAAATGTTTAAAGTAAGCTTTTGGAAATTTTAATCCATAAAAATACATTAATAAAATTATTTTATGCAAGAATATAAACAACACACTAATTAGTAACAACCTACTCAAAAAAGAAAACCATGAAAACAAGTTTACAGAATTTTTTTTTTTAATTTATTTATTGATTTTTGGCTCTGTTGGGTCTTCGCTTCTGTGCGAGGGCTTTCTCCAGTTGTGGAGAGAGGAGGCCACTCTTCATCGCGGTGCACGGGCCTCTCACTGTCACGGCCTCTCCCGTTGCGGAGCACAGGCTCCAGACGCACAGGCTCAGTAGCCGTGGCTCACGGGCTTTGTTGCTCCGCGGCATGTGGGATCCTCCCAGACCAGGGCTCGAACCCGTGTTCCCTGCATTGGCAGGCAGATTCTCAAACACTGCGCCACCAGGGAAGCCCCTACAGAATTTTTTAAATCACTGAAATTCTGGATCCTTTATCCAACTTAGTTTTGAGGGAAAATTGCTAAGTTTGATGAAAGCTATCACCAGAAAGCTACAGTAACCCAGTAAATAGAATGGTGCTAGGCCTACAATAGACACTCATTACAGTACTTGCTGAATGAGGAAATATAAAGAAACTTAAATTTTAAAATAAAAGTAAATACTGTGAAAATTGTACACTTAAGCATAGGGAACTTGGAAGGGATACAAATAAGCTAATGTGAAACATGTTCAAATTATCTTTAAACAGGAATTGCAAATTATAAAAAGAATGAAAAACTTATTGTACATTAGTTTACTGAAAAGTTAAAAACATATTGTAACAGTCACTGTTAGCCAAGTTATAGGAAAGTGTTATTGTCACACACTCTTGGTAGATGTATAAAATTCTGTACTATTCTTTGGAGGGCATTTTGGTTTTATCTAGATTATTTATATGTATATAGTTCCCAAAGAATCAATTATACTTATGGGTTTGAGATAATTGAACACATAGATAAAGACATAGTAATGTCATTAGTCGTTGTGGCACTGTTTTAAAATAAAGTTTCTTAAATGACTTATATGTCTAATAATAAGGGAATAATGAAGTAAATTATAAAATATCTATTGTGTGGAAGTAAGTTTTCAGTGTGCAAGATTACACTTCTTTTGTTAAATTCATTCTGGATTATTTTGTTCTTTTGATATTAATTTAAATGAAATTGTTTTCATTTCATTTTTGCATGCTCATTTCTAGTGTATAGAAATAAAATTGCTGCCTGCATATTGATCTTGTATACAATAATGTCACTTAACTCTTTTATCAGTTCTAGTAGTCTTGTTAGAGAATTTCATAGGATTTTCTATATACCAGACAAATAGAGATTGTTTTACTTCATTTTCCACAAGTAGGCCTGTTATTTCTTTTTCTTGCCTAAATTCCCTGGTTAGAAACGTTAATACAAAGTTTAGTAGAAGTGGCCTTTTCACTTCAATTCTGTCAGTTTTTGCTTCATGTAGTTTGGGACTCTGTGGTTAAGTGCAGGTACATTGACAACAGGATGAGACTGGCATTATAAAATATCATTATAAAATATCCCTCAGGGTCTTCCCTGGTGGCGCAGTGGTTGGGAGTCCACCTGCCGATGCAGGGGACACGGGTTCGTGCCCCAGTCCAGGAGGATCGTACATGCCACGGAGTGGCTGGAGCCGTGGGCCATGGCCGCTGGGCCTGCGCGTCCGGAGCCTGTGCTCTGCAACGGGAGAGGCCACAACGGTGAGAGGCCCGCGTACCGCAAAAAAAAAAAAAAAAAAAGTTAACGAAGAGGATATAAGATTGGGTAATAAGCACATTAAAAGATTCTCACATCATTAGTTACAAAGGAAATGCAAATTAAAACCATAGGTAGATACAATTAAATACTTTTAAGAGAGTTTAGAATGAAAAGTCTGAGGATACTAAATGTTGGTAAGGATATGAAAATTAGAACACTTCTGGTGGGAATATAAAATTGTATAGCTATTTTGGAAAACAGTGTAACTCTTATAGAGTTAAATACCCACCTACCTAGAGATGGAGCTTTTCCATTCTTGTGTATTTTTTCCTCAAGAAAGGAAAATGAAACACATATCCAGATGAAAAAATATACCCAAATGTTCAAATCAGTTTTACTTTTAGTGGCTGAAAATTGGGAACAACACAACTGTTAGTGAGCAGATGAATGAATGAATGAAACTTAGTGTATCTATACAATGGAACACTCTCAGCAATAAAAAGGAACAGACAGTTGATACATGCAACATGTATAAATATCAAAATCATTATGACAAATGAAGGAAGGCAAACATAAAAGAATGCATACAGTATGATTACATTTTTACGAAATTTGAGAAAGTTGTGACCAAGTTGCCTGAAATTAGAAGTGGGATTTACTACAAAGGGGCATGAGGAAGCTATGGGAGAAATAGAAATGTCTATTTTATTTTGGTGGCTTCACACGTGTATGCATTTGACAAAACTCACCCAAATGTACATTTTAAAGTTTGTTGCATCTAAATTAAATCTCATTAAGTAATATATGACAAGGGGCATGTCTTTTTCAAAATTATTTTAGGACTTTCATGAACAAAAATGTTGGCAGTCCCTGCATTAGACCATTATGTCTTGATGGTAGGGACCATGTTGTACTTCAGAGAAATTTCATTCTTTTGATCTCTGAGATCAATTTTAAGCTATATAATCTGTAGTCACCACATTAGAAGAATATTGCTTGATGTATTAACTATTTTCATTCTTTGGACTCATAATTTTTACTTCTTTTTCACTCCAATGTCTTAATCTTACATTTCAAAAAGTTCTTTTATTGATAGAATTGCTTAGTTTTAATACCTTAGGAATGTGTGTGTGTGGCTGTATTAACCAGTCTAAATTTCCTCTCATAATTCTAATGTTCACGGTCACATCTATGAGTTTAATGAGCCAAATTCCATTAACATTTTTCTTCACCTTATACCACTCAATTTATATATTTTTCCCCAGGTAACTCTTGGTACTGAATATGATATGAATGAAATAGAATAAATACATACACACTCACATACCCAAACCAAAATACACACACAAATGCACATGCACACACACACATTCATAAGCTTGTGTTTTTTAAAAGCATGTTCTTGGAGTTTTTTATTTCCCCTGCTCCTGTTCTCTTTTTCCATGAAAAAAAAAGAAAAATTGCATCTACTCCTCTAAATCAGGAAGTGAAACTATGACTCTGACTTGTAGTGTGTTAATTTAGTTTAAGTTGAAATAATTAAATGAATTCTTAAGAATTATGGATCATAAAACTGGAGAAACAATACAGTGTGAGACAGTTCATATGGGAACCTTATCTCAAGGTCTTTGGATTTTGGAAATCCATAATGAAATAAAGGAAATGGTATACTGAAGACAACTACTCATGTAATTATGACTATTGAAGCGTTCTAAATATCTTCCATGAGTTTTATAACCATGAATGTTTCAGAAATATCTTTGCCTCCTGAGAAATATTTGAAATTATTTGACATGTTACTTTAAAGAGACTGATTTAGCATATACTTCCATGTAATTGAGATGGATTTACAATATAGATTATATAAATATTTATTTGAGCTAGAAAAAGAAGTGTAGTGATAAGAGGATTTTGTACAAAGCCTTAGAAAGCTAGCTACATGGTCATTATGATTATTTATAATGAGATTACTGATTCAAAGATGAGAAAAGTAACGAGTCCATTCCTGAAAGAAATGTAATATTAATTCTTACAAGCCCTTTAAAAATGATCTGTTAGAGGACAACAGGCAAAGGCCACTAGGAATTTATTGTTTACAAATGCCACAGTTTAGATACACAAAAATGGTACTAATGTCAAGGGATCAAAAAATATGAAACAGCAAAATAATACAATCACAGGAGATAAAATAATGTCATAGATTCAATTTAAACATTACAAAGATGGCAACACATTTTTATTCTCATATTGCAGTCTACATGAGAAAACTAGGCATTCAAAAATATTTTTCAGAATTTACTCAATGGCATCGTAGTACATGAATAATACAAGATTTGAATGATAACACCATATATAGAACAAAACTTGAAAGTTTCTCTTCATCTACCCTAATATCCTTGGGTCAGAGAGAGGAGCCACTGTCAGCAGATTGGTCCTCAGATTATACGTATTGAGAAATTGTAATCTCAACATATGTGTCTGTATCTAGACAGTTATATATGTAATATATACATATCTTAATATATATTATAATACTAAGGGCATATACAAATCTGAAGGAGACACTGACCTATGCAGTACATTGCTCATGTCAAAATAATAAACATACAGTAGAGATTTAAATAAAGGATAATTTCAAAGTTAAACGCAGATTTATGGATGGAAAATTTGCACACTCTCTCTAAAGTTAAGGCAAATTTTCATTATTTAATAGAAGGCATTTTCATAAAGTGATTACTTTGAATTATGCTCATAAATTAATAACCTGAGCCTGTGAAGTATATATTCACCATTTTGAATGCAAGAGCTGGCTGAATAAGGGCAGGTGTGGACAGGTATTATTAGATTCAACTCCCTTGGTTACAGTTATGTTGCACTTTTCACTATGTCATTTGGAATTTATTACCTCTTTCCATTTTTATTCTCTGAGTTATCTTACTGTCTCAGGTTATCCCAGTATCACCTCTTCAGTATTTTACTTTCTCTCATCTGAAAAACCCTGGGCAAGAGCTCCTTGAGAGAAATTAACATAGAGGTTAACTTTTAAATTTGGGAGCATTAACTTTTGACAGATTCAAAGCATTGTAACTCAACTTTAAATTATTCTCTGTATGCTTAACTACTCATGATGCATGAATACTAAATATACTCAACAGTTATCTCAAAACCATTTTATACAATATATTGCTTTATTTCATGTATGAGTAGAGAGGTAAAAAAATACCAGTTGTTTCTTTTAATATAGCTCTTCCAAATTATAGATAGATGGACAGATATAGATATACATTTTTTTTTTATTTTCTCAAATTTAAAGTTTGTCAGTTGGTGGAAGAGATAGTAATCATTGGTTTTGAAACATAGTGCATTTAATATAAAACCTTTTAATTTAGGTTGTCTATTCTTGATGAATTTAAACTATATTGAGACATTAATATATTCAGCATATGAACTGAATGAAAATCCAGAAATTAATCCAAAGCATGTTGATGTGATTACTTTAAAATATATACATATTGTCTACTGGTTGTAATATTAAGCTTTACAAATTCTGCTTCCTGAGCTTTTTCTTTACTAGATTTGAAAATGAAATTCCCTTTAGCTGAGAACCTTTGATTTTTCTTACCCAGTTGTCTTATTTTTTTTCCTAATTACAAAACTAGCAAAAATGAACCAATTTGTTTGTTCCAAGCACTGTGTGATTATATTTCTCTAACATGTGCACAGACACAGCCAGAGTATACAAAGGTTGATAAATGAGCCATTTATTTGAAATGGTAATAATCAAACTTATCAGAGGTCACCTACTGGCTTCTCTATGGATATATTAATCAGTAAGCTTTTGCTGAACCTCCATAAGGTGACAAACAGCTAAGAACTTTTTAAAGATTTCTATTTCCTGCATTATGTAAAATGAAGGAAATACTGATGAAATTTGAATCTTAGGCACCAATGTAAGCCTTCTTACAAATTATAGCACATTAATTTATACAGATATATAGAGATTATTTAATTTAATATTGGAACTTATGTAATAAATTGTTTCATTTCAGAACTTGTATTCTCATCTGAAAATCTTTTTTTAAAGTGGCACCTTTATTATATTTATCTTTGCTTCCTTATGGATGACAATATCCCTAAGTAATTTCTCAACACAAATACTCATTGGTTGAAAGTTGCACAGATATTTTTTTAACAAATCAGTTTCAATAAATTTTTAACTTTTAATAATGGGCTAGTGAGGTCTTTATGCAGGTAAGTTAAGGATAGTTAAATATGTCTGCCTAAGATATACAAAGGAAGGATACAGCTTGAACCATAAAATGACGCTTCAATAGTTCTGGCTAGCATATCCAAATGCTATAGCATAGTTTACTGCAGGTTCTGTGAAATTAAAGGGGGTTTATATTTCAGGATAAGAGTAAATCAAAAGCTGAATATTAGAGATAACTTTTATTGCAAGTCCCTGGGCATTTCATAAATAGTTAAGATTCATTTTGCTCGACCCTATTGTTCCATGTTTCATAGTCTACAACAACTCATTCTTCCTTCAGAAATTCAATAATAACCAGTCTACTCTATAAAGGGATTTAGCTCTCAACATTCTTTGCTCCAGGCATATATTTGCATGTGCGTTGATTCACTAACACAGGAGACTAGGAAATAGACCACATTCTCTAGGTCCCATATATGGAGGTTTATAAAAAAATAATTGATTTTAATATCATATTAATTATCTGCCTTCTTCTCCTTCCAGATTTTATGATACAAATAGAAATAAATATAGATTTAATTTCATAAAATCTGAATTATGCCACCACTACCACCATCAATAAACACACAGCTATGGTAAATAGTTTATGCATATTTTCTCTATATTACATAATATAAGTAAAACCAATTATAGTAGATTATAGGAGATCCACATGTCAAAGAAGGGTGATACATATTTTTTAAGTGACTTGTAATTTGAATACATGTAATAAATGTAACTTGAATATTTTGAAGTTTTATTGTATGAATATGACAGTTCTTCTAGCTGCATATTAGAACTGTGCTGACTGTAAGATGACCATTAAGTCCTTTAATAGCTTTTTCATTGAGAGACGGTGTCCATATTCCCCACCTTTGAATTTAGGCTGGCTCATGATTGCTTTGACAAATATAGAATAGTGTGAGTGATACTAAGCTAAATCCATATTTAGGATTTGTAAGGACCGTCAGTTTCTGCCTTGGTCTCTTGGAGGCCTGACTTTTGAGTAAGAAGTCTGAATACCCTGTCAGGAAGCCGTGTAGAGAGTCCCTGAGACTAAGTGGAGAGAGAGAAAGTAGCCTAAGTCTAGTCTTCCAGGAACGTCTGCCAAGATGCCAGATTCCACATATGCTAAGATGCCAGGCATGTAAGTTAAGTCATCATATATTATCCAGAGCAATCTAGCTGCAGGCTGAATAACAACCAGTGACACCAAGCGACACCAGATGGAACTGAAGAATCACCCTGGCCCAATCCCCAACCAACAAAATTAATGAACCATATTAAAATGTTTGGTGGTTTTGAGGCACCAGATTTGGGGGCAGTGTGTTTTTCAGCAACACATATCAGAGTCAGAATATGCTATCAAAAGTGGTGTAACGTCATAACAAAAAGCTAAATTATGTGACATATCTTAAAACAAGATAACAGACAAAAGGTGGAAGATTTTCAAGAATCTTGAGTAGAGTATTAGGGGAAACTGGAAGGGCCTAAAAGAGATTACTGGTGATAGCTTGAATGACATTGAGGAAACAGTTATCGGGAACTGTAAAAAAGGGGACCCTACATTTGCTGTAGTGCAAAGTTTGTCATTAGTCTCACCTGTATGATGTGGAACATAGAAAGGGTACTTATTGGGCTCATGGGTCTGGCTGGGAAGATTTCCAAGTAAAATGCGTAATGCAGTAACTGGTACTTCTAGTTTCCCATGATAAAATATGAAAAGAAAAAAAATGAAGTAATACAAAATAACAGTTTTTGAAAAGAATTTGGGAAAATATGAGCTGGGACTTACGAGTTTTAAAAATAAAACTCTTACAAATCCCCAGTCTCTCCCAGAAAAATAATCTCTGAGAGAAATATCATTTTTTTTTTTTTTTCTTTTTGCGGTATGCGGGCCTCTCACTGTTGTGGCCTCTCCCGTTGCGGAGCACAGGCTCCGGACGCGCAGGCCCAGCGGCCATGGCTCACGGGCCCAGCCGCTCCGCGGCATATGGGATCCTCCCAGACCGGGGCACGAACCCGTATCCCCTGCATCGGCAAGCGGACTCTTAACCACTGCGCCACCAGGGAGGCCCGAGAAATATCATTTTTAGGTATCAAAATAATTATAGAACCTGGTGGCTGGATCAGGAGTTGGCAACCTGTGGCCAACAGGTTGACCATGAATTTTTGTAAATAGTTTTTATGTAACATAGCCATGCCCATTTGTTTACATATGATCTATGGCTGCTGTTGTGCTACAACAGTAGAGTTGAATAGCTGTGACAGAGACTCTATGGACTACAAGCTTAAAATATTTACTCTCCAGCACTTTACAAAAAAGTTTGCCTACTTTTAAGTTAGAAAATAAATCTTTATGGATTTCAAAAGTATATGTCATATCCTTTCCATTAAGCAATAGAGTTTCCGAGTATGTGAAGGATGCAGTTGAATAGGAGTCTCAAAGAACAAAGAACCAATACTATAGAGAAGGCTAATCTGGAAGAGATTTGTAGATGTGGCTTTTATCTAATGTAGTAAACACCAATACAATTCACGGGAAAACCAAAACACTTTTTAAATAATTTTACTGATACAAGCACCACTAGTTTGGACTAAAAGAGGGACAGTAAAAAATAAAAGTAATTCTTTGGACTCTAAAACTTTTAAGAGCAAGAGGCAGGCCAAGAATTTATAGAAAATGTCAGGACTTTATAGTTTCAAAAATAAAGCTCTTATGCAACTCCAGTTTCTTCCAGCAAAATAATCTCTGTGAGAAACATCCTTTTTTTTAAGACATCAAAAAAGATTATAGGCCTCTCCGTGGCCAACATGAGCCATTACCAATGGAAAAGAAAGGACTTCCAATCAGAAATTGGAATCAAGAAGCCATAGGGCAGAGCAAAGAGACATAGAGGAGCACTTCCCAAAACTGAATCGAGCCCTATTAATAGAACTGATAGCATATTTTCCTCTAGATTGCAGAATTGTTATGGGACAGTAATGGCTATGTAACTTCTTTTTTGAATCAGAGTCTTGTATTGGTATGGTGTGCCTTTTTCCATAGTATTTTCAGTGTGTGGGGACAGATATCTCCTAACTTTAGTTCCTATATCCTCAGATTGAGAGAAAATATGCTAAAGAATATGTACTCCAGGAGCTTCATTCCCACATGGACCTCGTTTGGATAATGGGACCCTGGGCATCTAACTAATGCCATGATGGAATGAGATTATGAGGTATTGAGAAGCAGAGGGTATATTTATCATGGGAGAAAATATAAATAATTTGTGATGAAAGAATACTTCTCGTAGATTAAAATATATGCAGATTCTTTGGCATTTCTCCCATTATGATGTGGCATTTCTCTTCACCTTAAATTTGGGCTAGTCTATGAGTTCTTTGGCCACTAGAGTATGGTGAAAGTATGCCTTTAAAAGTCTGGCAGCTTTCACATAGTTTTCTGGGAGTCCTGAGCTACCATGAAAGAAGTACAACTAGGTTTTTGTAATTATGTCAAAATGCTCTGAGATAACTTGGAGAGAAAGAGGGTCCAGTTAAGCCCAGATTTCTGATCATCTACGTCAATACATCAGACATCTCAGGGTAACCATCTTGTAACCTCCAGAGCATCTCAGCCACCAGCTTAGTATCACTAAGTGACAATAGTTATAGTTATGTGACACAGAAGAATCACTCAGCTGAGCCCTACCCTAATTCCTGATCCACAAAATTGTTAGCTATTACCAAATGTTGTTTTAAGTCCTTAGGCTATGGGATGGTTTGATATATAGCAATAGATAATTAGACAGGAAATAACCAATTTTCATTGCAGTAACCATAAATGAAGAACATTTTTGAAATCTTGGTAAAAATTAAGACTAATGAAAACCTTTATGCCACATTTGCATAAGACAGATGGAATTAAATAAAAGACGATAAATCAAACCAAACAAACAAACAAAACACAGCTCTCACACCAAAAAATCCACAAGAGTTCAGTAGATAGGCTGTTACACTGCAAAACATATTTTAAAAGCTACAGCTTTTAAAAATATGTGCACACACACACACATACACACACACAAACACCATGTAAGAAAAATGTCCCCATTCATAATAACAGAATCAAAGGTAAAATACAGAAGAATGAATTTGTCAAGAAATGTATATAATTACAAATCTCAATGGAACGTAGAAGAAAAATTTAATAATTGGGTACAAATATTTATTCTTGAGTAATAAGCTTCAGTATTTAAGGGAATCTTTCATTGAAATATAACATATATAACTAAAATTGAACAAATTATAACTGTATACACTTTTAAATGAATATTCTTATTTAATAAACAGCCAAATCAAGCAAGAGAACGTTAACATTTCCATGAAAGCTCACCTTTTGCCCCCCCTTGGTGTCTTCCACTCTAAGCCAACCAGCATTCTGACTTCTTTTGACAAGAAGTTTTGCCAGTTTTTTTGAAGTTTATATAAATGGAGTCATTCAGTTATACTCTTTCTTATCTCCCTTCTTTCCCTCAATATTTTCACTTTGCTGCACATAGAGGTTATTTATTATTTCTCATTGCTATAGAACAAGGATTAACAAACTATAGCCTCTGGGCCAGGTCTAGCTCACTGCTGGTTTTTATAAATGAAGTTTAAATGAGCTCATTTATTTATGTTATCTCTGACTGTTTTTATGCTACAATAGCAGAGTTTTGTAGTTACAGGCAGGACAGTATGGTCCGTAAAGCTAAAGATATTTACAATTTGGCCTATCAAAGAAAAAGTTTATTGATCTCTACTATAGAGAAATCCATTGTAAATAAATCATTTTATTTATCACTCTAAAATATGTGAACAATATTTGGGTTATTTTAAATATTTGATTATTACTGATGTTTTTATTAACACTCCTGACCATGTCTTTGGCTGAATACATACCTACATTTCTATTGTTGAATACATACCTACATTTCTGTTAGGTATGTACCAGGAGAGGTATTGTAGCCAAATCATTTTCCAAAATGGGAGTGCCAATAGGTATTGCCAGACTGTACCCACCACTAGTTTATAAAAGTCCTAGTTGCTCTATATCCTAGCCAACAGTAGGTATTTTTAGTTTTCTTTATCTTTAATTTCATCTGTTCTATTAGAAGTGTATTTAATTGTATTTCTCCACTTGTATTGATAGATATAGTATTATATACTTATCCAAATAATACAAAACATACTCTTAATAACAGAGGTAAAATATTTTATGGAAGCATCTTTATACATCATATATTGACTGAAAAATGGGACAATCATAGCATATTTCAAAAACCTACAATAAAGACTTTTAATACTTCCCAAGGATATATTTTTTTCTATTCGATTACAATCAAGGTGTGACATTGGATACCATTTCCATGGGATACATGGAAAGGGACATAAAAAGATCAGTTTTATTGTTACATATTTTGATTTTAAAAGTTAGGCTGATAATTTTTTAACCAACTTGGAATATTTCAGCCACTTTCCATTCCTTTTAATAACATCATTTCCACCTTCCACTGTCATTGTCTATACCCGTTTTATTTACCTAAGTCCCAGGACTGTGGACACACTGTACCTTTGCATAGCCCTCCTGGTTATACAACCATTTTCATGTTAGCAGCTCTCTGTGTGTAGCCCACTGTGTCTTTCCTAGTGTCTCTTCTCTCCCCTCCTTTCAGTTTTGGTTATTTTTGACAAACCTTTTTCTCGGGACACTCTCATAAACAACAGTTTACAAGCTGTTATTGTGCAATTTTTTTTGAAATGACATTGTTAAAGACTGAATTGAGGGATTAGTTTAAAATGTTGCAAAATAACAATGTCAGATTATAATATGGAAATCTTCTGTGCTTATTTAAATGATTTTGCCAATATAGGTAGGTTGCTGGTAAAGATGCCACTATTAAGACTCAAATGGTCTGCCAGTGGCCTTTATATCCTCTGGAGTCGGAAGGGCTTCACAGGGACCGCAGTTCCACCTCAGTTCCTAGCAGATAAACCCTTAGGGATGACAAGACACAGGAAGATAAAGAATAAGTAGACCTTTATGACCCACAGCAAGGCATGCAGCACAGCCGACTGCACCTGGCTTCACCCGCACATCAGTATTAAAAAGCTCTGCAGCTGCTGTGGCATTACTCTCCCAATGGTGGATCTCTTTACAATTTTAACTTGAAATTTCATAATAAGTAACAATTTTAAGAACACTTTAACATGCTTATTGTCCATTTGAAAAATTCTTCTGTGAATTGCCTATTAAATTATAATACCACTTTTCTAGTGGGTTGTCTTTTTATATTTATTTGTAGGATTTGTTGTTATATTCCAGATGCCACTTCTTCTTCTTGTCATGTGCATTACAAATATTGTGTCCAATTCTGTAGCTTGACTTTTAACTCTTTAAATATTGTATTTTGATGAACTGATTTTTTTTTTTTTTTTAATTTATGGCTGTGTTGGGTCTTCGTTTCTGTGCGAGGGCTTTCTCTAGTTGCGGCAAGTGGGGGCCACTCTTCATCGCGGTGCGCGGGCCTCTCACTATTGTGGCCTCTCTCGTTGCAGAGCACAGGCTCCAGACGCGCAGGCTCAGTAATTGTGGCTCATAGGCCTAGTTGCTCCGTGGCATGTGGGATCTTCCCAGACCAGGGCTCGAACCCGTGTCCCTTGCATTGGCAGGCAGATTCTCAACCACTGCACCACCAGGGAAGCCCGAACTGAAGTTTTTTTTATTTTAATGAACCACAAATTGTTAATATTTTATCTTATAGTTAGTCTGCCTGCTTAAGAAATTTTTACTTGTGGTAATCAACAAAATATTCTTCTAGTTTTCTTTTAGACGATTATTGTTTTATATTTAGCATTTATTTCCCACTTGGGATACATTTTTGTAAGGTGTGGGTTAATGTTCTAGATTCATTTTTTTTCCTACCGGGATGTCCAATTGATCTAGAAATATTAATTGGAAATATATTCTTTTCCAACTGTGCTACAAAGTTGCCTTTCATAATACAAGCAACCATACATATACAGTGCGTTAGCCCAGTAAGCCTAAAACCACCAGAGATAAATCTGTAGCCTGACAAGTCAAGTTTATTGGCCCATGGCATTAACGCAAAGTGCACACCAGAGGACTAGGAGAGCATATCATCAAACAAGGAAAAGACAGAGGCATTATAAGATTTGGAGGACAGGTGAAATTTAGGGGGGTTTTAAACAAAGAAGGGTTTGAAAGTCTCAAACAAAAGAAGTATATTGGGCAAATGAGTCAAAATCAATTATGAAATACAAAATAGACCCAGGAAGCCACTTCATTTAAAATACAAAATTAATATATATGTGAAAGTGTCCAGGACCCTTTATCTGAAATTCTGAACCAGGGTTTTAATTCATGACTGCTTCTCTGTGCCAGAGTGACTTAGTTCCTCAAAGCAAGAGTGTATTGTTTTATTTTTATGAATATAATTATAAATATCAAGTTTTCTGATAGCCTATGATATTAGAGAACAGATTACTTCCATGATTAAGAATGTATTTGTCACTCATAGAAGGAGATTGTAATAATATCTTACAACTGCATCAAGTCCTTGAGGAAAATAATGTTCTGTGTAAATGTACACCTTGATTTATCTGTGTCTGTTATTCTAACTTAGTGACTCACTTTTCAATCCAATCTGATTTTTATTTCTTTTCTTCTTCCTGACAGCTCAATAATAAATGTGCAGCAATGGGCAGATCATATTCAATGTATTCAAGTATGCAGGGAAAAACATTATACTCTGTTGTGAAGACTGTAATTTGGATCATATTATCTTCATAAATAGTAATTTGCTAACAAAATCAGTATAATTCTGATATACTTTAGTTAAAGGTAGATATTAACAATATGTGAGAGCATCTGTATCTGGTCCAGAGGTAATTCATGTCAGATATCTTATTTTATGTATTCATAATATTTTAAATAAATAGAACACTTATGTTAATATATTATAATTATGTGAGACTAGGGTTAAAAATGAACACCTATATAATTTTGCTTATGGTTTAAACATATACATATAATTATAAAAATATCATTCAATATAAGTTTTCCATATTTATACTGGTCAATGGAAGAAGAAAAGTTTAATGGTCTTTGATCAGAAACAAGTGATACATTAAACTTATCCTAGGGTTGGTTTTATCATTAGCATGTGGCCTTTTGTATATTATCATAAAATAAATCAGTAGAGAGACACAGCATCTCAAAAACCTATGATTTGGCATTTCTGCTCACCAAGTAGGCTGCTGTTTTACTGTACTTATAGTTCTTGGAAGTCACAAAAGAATACTATAAAAACAAAACTAAACTAAAAAAACAGTAGAGACACAGATGTAGAGAACAAATGTATGGACACCAAGGGGGGAAAATAGGGGGAGGGGGATGTGTGATGGGATGTTGAGATTGACATATATACACCAATATGCATAAAATGGATAACTAATAAGAATTTGCTGTATAAAAAAATAAATAAAATAAAATTCAAACATTCAAAAAAAATTAAAAAACTCATTTATAGAAGAAAATCTCTAATCTTATTTCTTATTGTGATGACCTGGGCTACCCTTCTACAGATACCAGAGTCAGAATGTTATTTTCTATTATGATAACTTTAGCTCCAGTAGTGTAATCAAGTTAGTGTGTGGCATGTCTATTATGAAAACTTTAGCTACCCCTGTGGAGATAAGTTTCATATTTTTGCACAAATAAAGTTGGTCAATAATGGCATTACCTGACAGATAAAGTTTTGATTAATTGCATGTCACTTCAATATGATGATACAATGATTGGTTAAAATAAGCTATTTATTTTAAAATTCATATATTTTCAAGTAAAGCTTGAGTAAATGCAAAAAAGAATTAATCATGTTCTTCTCATTTTTTGTTAGTGCAGAGAATAAATAGCTTGTTAATAGGTCACCATTATAGCACAATAGTCTGTAGAAATGTTTAAAATAATAATGTTGAGATAGTAAAATTATTACCACATTGTGGCTGGTGATTGGACAGAGGAAGTAATAGAACAGCAGAATCCATAAGGCTTGTTCTGTGCTTTTATGGAGAGAGAAATGTGATTCTTATTCTCAAGAACAGAAATTTTGGACAACTATCTTTGTTGGATTAATCTACCTTGTAATGAAAACATAGAGTTGGTATTCTAATAGTAAGAGGTTTAAAAATTCCAGTAATCTATATGGTAGATGGTCTTACTGATTAGGAATTATCTGACTCTCATTCTATCCTATGTTTTACCTCCTATCCTGACAAAAACTTGGACTGAGATGGTGAATTTTTTTTTTGGTAACCTCAAAGTCCTGATCTACAGCTAAAAACTCAAAAACAGAAAAAAGTATTTAGATTTTTTGATGCCTTTGGATTTTCCACCAACTCCCTTTGATCATTCCTTGGGAATATTGCTTTAGAATGAGCAGTGACCTATGGTTCCTAACAGTAAATACATGAATCATCCACGCATAAAGAAAACTATGGTCCCATATTATCTTCAAAACCTCTCCTGTTAAAATATATTTTAATGAGAGTCTGCCTCTCTGTTGTTTCTCTAAACATACTATCTGACTCATTCTTATAGGTATAAGTTATTTTATGCAATCAATGTGTTTATAAAAAAATTTGTGTAAGAATAGAAAGCTCAGAAATGAACCAACATTTATATGGTCAATTAATCTATGACAAAGGAGGCAAGAATATACAATGGGGAAAAGACAACCTCTTAAATAAATGATAATGGGAAAACTGGACAGCTACATGCAAAAGAATCAAACTGGACTACCCTCTCACACAATGTACAAAAATAAACTTAAAATGGCTTAAGGACTTAAATATAAGACCTGAAACCATAACACTCCCAAAAGAAAACATAAGCAGAATGCTCTTTGACATCAGTCTTAGCAATATTTTTGGAGGATATGTCTCCTCAGGCAATGGAAACAAAAGCAAAAATAATCAAATGGGACTACATCAAACTAAAAGCTTTTGCATACCAAAGGAAACAATCAACAAAACAAAAGACAGCAGCCTACTAAATGGGAAGGGTTAATATACAAATTATACAAAGAACTCATACAACTCAACATCAGAAAACCAAACAACCAAAAATAAAAAATGGGCAGGGGGTCTGAATTGACATTTTTCTAAAGAAGACAAACAATGGCCAACAGGTACATGAAAAGATGCTCAACATCACTAATCATCAGGGAAGTGCAAATCAAAACCACAGTGAGCTATTACGCCACGCTGTCAGAATGGCTATCATCATAAAGACCACAAGCAACAAATGTTGACCAGGATGTGGAGAAAAAGACACCCTCATGCACTGCTGATGGGAATGTGAATTGGTGCAGACACTGTGGAAAACAGTATGGGGGTTACTAAAAAAATTAAAAGTAGAACTACCATATGATCCAACAATTCCACTTCTGGGTATTTATCCAAAGAAAACAAGAACACTAATTTAAAAAGATATATGCACCCCAGTGTTCATTGCAGCATTATTTACAATAGCCAAGATATGGAAGCAACCTAAGGGTCCATTGATAGATAAATGGATAAAGAAGATGTGATACACACTCACCACCCCCACCCCAACCCACACACACAGAATAATATAAAGAGACCATAAAAAACAATGAAACGTTACCATTTGCAACAATATGGATGGACCTAGTGGGTATTAGGCTAAGTGAAATAAGTCAGACAGAAAAACACAAATACTGTATGATTTCACTTATATGTGAAATCTAAAAAAACAAAACAATCAACAAACATAAAACAGAAAGAGAGTCATAGATACAGAGAATAAAGAGCAGGTTGCTAGAGGGTAGGGAGTTGGGAGGAGGGGAGAAATAGGTGGAGTAAAGAGGTCAAATTTCAAGTTACAAAATAAATGAGTCACAAGTATAAAATGTACAGTGTGGAGAAAATAGTCAATAATAATGTAATGTCTTTTTGTACGGTGACAGATGGTAACTTGACTTATCATGGTGATCATTTTGTAATGTATAGAAATATCAAATTACTATGCTGTTCATCAGGAACTAACATAGTGTTGTAGGTCTATTATACTTCGAAAACAAACAAATTTATGTGTAATTAATATTTGGGTGAATTTGATAATATTAAGAAGGAGTTATATGGTCTAAACCCTTACTGGAAAATTATTAATCCATTTGAAATGTTAAATGTAATGTATCAGATTTTAAAAAGAGAAAACAATCTCCTAATTTTTTCACTGGTTATATATTTTGTTCAGAGAATAATTCTATATGGTACTTTTTGTAAGTGAAAATGAAAAAGCCAAGAAAAGTCAATATAATTTTGATGAAAAATAAGAAGTGGGTGGACTTCTGTTAAGACATTACAAAACTATAGTAACTACATAATTGCTATTGGTACAAGGATAAACAAAGAGACTGGAAGTAGTTCCATGAAAAGCAACAATCTGGGTAGTCTTGAAGTGGTGTATCAGCTCAACAGTGTCCTTTGTTATATAAAATGACCTCAGTTCCTAACCATAACCAAAGAGCAGCTGTTGGTTCCCAAACCATGATTCTTAGGTCATAGATGATGCCACCAGATTGCCGTGTCAGAGATCTGCAATGCAGATTGGACAGCAGCCCTCAAATTATACCACAATATGGGCTGGTGATTTCTCAGTCATATATGCTTGGCTGAAAGAATACTGCCAGATACAAGTTTTTGTCATTATAGTTTAGCTTCTAATATTGCCAGTTGAGGAGATGTTTCTTTAAGAATACAACCTAGGAGGAGCTTCAAGATGGCGGAAGAGTAAGACGCGGAGATCACCTTCCTCCCCACAAATACATCAGAAATACATCTACATGTGGAACAACTCCTACAGAACACCTACTGAACGCTGGCAGAAGACCTCAGACCTCCCCAAAGGCAAGAAACTCCCCAAGTACCTGTGTAGGGCAAAAGAAAAAGGAAAAAACAGTGACAAAAGAATGGGGACGGTACCTGCACCTCAGGTAGGGAGCTGTGAAGGAGGAAAGGTTTCCACACACTAGGAAGCCCCTTCGCGGGTGGAGACTGCGGGTGGTGGAGGGGGGAAGCTCCGGAGCCACGGAGGAGAGCACAGCAACGCGGGTGCGGAGGGCAAAGCGGAGAGATTCTCACAGAGAGGATCGGTGTGGACCGGCACTCACCAGCCCGAGAGGCTTGTCGGCTCACCCGCCGGGGTGAGCGGGGGCGGGGGCTGGGAGCTGAGGCTCGGGCTTCGGTCAAAGCTCAGGGAGAGGGCAGGGGTTGGCGGCGTGAACACAGCCTGCAGGGGTTTAGCGCACCACAGCTAGCCGGGAGGGAGTCCGGGAAAAGGTCTGGCCCTGCCGAAGAGGCAAGAGACTTTTTCTTGCCTCTTTGTTTCCTGGTGCTCGAGGAGAGGGGATTAAGAGCGCTGCTTAAAGAAGCTCCAGAGACGGGCGCGAGCCGCTGCTATCAGCGCGGACCCCATAGACGGGCATGAGACACTAGGGCTGCTGCTGCAGCCACCAAGAAGCCTGTGTGCAAGCACAGGTCACTCTCCACACCTCCCCTCCCGGGAGCCTGTGCAGCCCGCCACTGCCAGGGTCCTGTGATCCAGTCACAACTTACCAGGGAGAACGCACGGCGCGCCTCAGGCTGGTGCAACGTCACGCCGGCCTCTGCCGCCGCAGGCTCGCCCCGCACTCCGTACCCCTCCCTTCCCCCAGCCTGAGTGAGCCAGAGACCCCGAAGCAGCTGCTTCTTTAACCCCGTCCTGTCTGAGCGAAGAAGAGACGCCCTCAGGCGACCTACACGCAGAGGCAGGGCCAAATCCAAAGCTGAACTCCGGGAGCTGTGCGAACAAAGAAGAGAAAGGGAAATCTCACCCAGCTGCCTCAGGAGCAGAGGATTAAATCTCCACAATCAACTTGATGTACCCTGCATCTGTGGAATACCTGAATAGACGAGGAATCATCCCAAATTGAGGAGATGGACTTTGAGAGCAACGATATATATATATATATATTTCCCCTTTTTCTCTTTTTGTGAGTGTGTATGTGTATGCTTCTGTGTCTGATTTTGTCTGTATAGCTTTGCTTTTACCATTTATCCTAGGGTTCTGTCTGTCCGTTTTTTTATTTTTTTTTTTATTACTTAAAATTTTTTTTCTTAATAATAATTTCTTATTTTAATAACTTTATTTTATTTTATTCTATCTCCTTCTTTCTTTCTTTCTTTTTTTCCTCCCTTTAATTCTTAGCCGTTTGGAGGACAGGCTCTTGGTGCTCCAGCCAGATGTCAGGGCTGTTCCTCTGAGCTGGGAGAGCCAACTTCAGGACACTGGGCCACAAGAGACCTCCGAGCTCCACGTAATATCCAACGGCGAAAATCTCCCGGAAATCAACATCTCAACACCAACACGCAGCTTCACTCAATGACCAGCAAGCTACAGTGCTAGGCACCCTATGCCAAACAACTAGCAAGACAGGAACACAACCCCATCCATTAGCACAGAGGCTGCCTAAAATCATAATAAGGCCACAGACACCCCAAAACACACAACCAGACGTGGATCTGCCCACCAAGAAGACAAGATGCAACCTCATCCACCAGAACATGGGCATTAGTCCCCTCCACCAGGAAGCCTACAAAACCCACTGAACCAAACTTAGCCACTGGGGACAGACACCAAAAACAATGGGAACTACGAACCTGCAGCCTGTGGAAAGCACACCCCAAACACAGTAAGCTAAACAAAATGTGAAGACAGAGAAACACACAGCAGATGAAGGAGCAAGGCAAGAACCCACCAGACGTAACAAATGAAGAGGAAATAGGCAGTCTACCTGAAAAAGAATTCAGAATTATGATAGTAAAGATGATCCAAAATCTTGGAAATAGAATGGAGAAAATACAAGAAACGTTTAACAAGGACCTAGAAGAACTAAAGAACAAACAGTGATGAACAACACAATAAATGAAATTAAAAATTCTCTAGAAGGGATCAATAGCAGAATAACTATGGCAGAAGAATGGATAAGTGACCTGGAAGATAAAATAGTGGAAATAACTACTGCAGAGCAGAATAAAGAAAAAAGAATGAAAAGAATTGAAGACAGTCTCAGAGACTTTTGGGACAACATTAAATGCACCAACATTCGAATTATAGGGGTCCCAGAAGAAGAAGAGAAAAAGAAAGGGACTGAGAAAATATTTGAAGAGATTATAGTTGAAAACCTCCCTAATATGGGAAAGGAAATAGTTAATCAAGTCCAGGAAGCACAGAGAGTCCCATACAGGATAAATCCAAGGAGAAACACGTGAAGACACATATTAAACTATCAAAAAGTAAATACAAAGAAAACATATTAAAAGCAGCAAGGGAAAAACAACAAATAACACACAAGGGAATCCCCATAAAGTTAACAGCTGATCTTTCAGCAGAAACTCTGCAAGACAGAGGGAGTGGCAGGACATATTTAAAGTGATGAAGGAGAAAAACCTACAACCAAGACCTTGCCCTCTAGGGGCAAGACGGGAATAAAGATGCAGCCCTACTAGAGAATGGACTTGAGGATACGGGGAGGGGGAAGGGTATGCTGGGACAAAGTGAGAGAGTGGCATGGACGTATATACACTACCAAACGTAAAATAGATAGCTAGTGGGAAGCAGCCCCATAGAACAGGGAGATCAGCTCAGTGCTTTGTGACCACGTAGAGAGGTGGGATAGGGAGGGTGGGAGAGAGGGAGATGCAAGAGGGAAGAGGTATGGGGACATATGTATATGTATAACTGATTCACTTTGTTATAAAGCAGAAACCAACACACCATTGTAAAGCAATTATACTCCAATAAAGCTGTTTTAAAAAAAAAAGAATACATCCTAAAAGCCCCAGCTTAGCTGGATGCTTGGGCTCTGCTTCGGAATTGGATGGATGATAGAAAAAATATGTATACTACTTCTGCTTCCCTTTTCATGTTTCAGCAAGTGTGGTGTGTAGTTTGGCCATTTGCCCTTAGTTTACTGATATATTTGATGATATTTTAAAAATTATTTTATTTATAAAATTTGAGGTACACAATTCATAATAATATACAAAGAACTTGTGCCAAAAATATAGCCAATAGAGAAAGTCTAATATATGAACAGGTATTTCACAGAGGAAGAAACACATAAGGTCAACAAAGCTATAAAATAATGGTCAATATTATTGGTGACAAATTATATATAAATCAAGATGACCATGTGAAACCATCATACATAATTCCTATGGCAAAAAAAGTAATACTATTGCAAATATCTAGACTTTGAGAGGATTCAATTTCATAGGATCTCTTGTATATTGACAGTGGGAATATATCTGTCATGATTACTTTGGAACAGTAAGAAATTATCTCATATTTCTGAACATTCATATATCCTACAAGTTCAGTCCTTCCTATATATTAACAATAGTCTCACACATTGTCTTATTTTAGGTTCCCTCAGTTGTCAACCGAAGATAAGGATTCAAGCACATGTGCTATATTTGTGGTGTGATCCTTAGAAACCTGAGTAGTGGAGTGTAGAATTAGGAAAGGGAAGCCCACAAATAAATGATGCATTGTCAAGGAAGTTACCACCGTAGTTAAATGAGGATTTATTTCTCTAGAGAAGTCTAGGAGTCTATATAAAACTCTAGAGCACAGATCCCAGAAACATCTCAAGTGAGAGGCATGGGAAATGGCTATTTATACATCACCTTTCAGAGGTTGTTGTTTGAAAGATGCTCTTTGCTCTGCTGTGTACGTGGACAGAGAGGCTCCTGCTTCCAGAGGAAGTCTTTACAAATAAAAAAGTAAAATATATATTCTTCCTGATGGTGATGTGGAGAAAATAAGTCTATGAAGGGGAACTGGGAGTGCTGTGATTTTCAATTTTACATAGGGTAGTCAGTGAAGTATTCCTCTCAGAAGTGACATTTGAACAGAGACATGAAGAAGGGGAAGGAGTGAGCCATGAAGGATCTGAGAGTAAGTGGCCCTAGGCAGAGGCTATAGAAAGTTGACCTGAGGTTGCATAGTTCTAAAAATGACAGAATGACACACGTATGAGTGTAACAGGAGCACAGGGAGGAAGATGCATGTAGGAGAAAAAGGAATCCAGAACTTTTGGATGTTTGAGCATAGCACTGACACAGTCATGTTTAAGGTTTAAAAGGAACACTCTGGCTGCTCTGTAGTGGGGAAGAAAGAACATTCAGGAAGCTAGTGTAATAATTCAGGAAGAAATTATATTTACTTGTACCAAAGTGGTAGTGGCAAAATTGGGGGAAAGTAGTTTGATTATAGACATATTTTAGAAGGAGGAGCATGAGGGGGCTGTCTTTAGGTAGGAGCATGGACAACATATCCATTATAATGGAAACTAAAGTGAAGTGGAGGGATACAGGTTCTGAAAGTGAGTGAAGGTGGGGGCAGGGAGAGGGAGGAAAGGAGGTATATGGATTTTCCCTTCTATTTTCCCAATGAAGTATGAAACAAACTTATTAGCTGATGGTAAAAAATGTGAAAGATGTTTTAAAGTATGGGGGAGAGAAGGAAGTAATAAAACGGTTTCTAACAATGCTGAAAAATTTAATGGGCTAGAGCAGTGCTTCTTAGAGTATCTATGGTGAAGTGCAAGTTTTTGCTTGTTTGTTTTTAATTTCCAGTTTCTCATGACACCTAAAATGCAATAAAAATGAATTATTTGGAAAATGAAATAAAAAGCGTACAGCATGCAAATCCACTTTTTATTATTAGATTCAACAGACATTATTACTCTGTCAAATTGCTATAACGTTTTATAAAGGCTGCCTATTGATTTCTCTACTTATTTTTAAAATAAATTTATTTATTATTTATTTATTTGTTTTTGCCTGCGTTGGGTCTTTGTTGCTGCTCGGGCTTTATCTAGTTGTGGAGAGTGGGGACTACTCTTCATTGTGGTGCATGGGCTTCCCATTGCAGTGGCTTCTTTTATTGCAGAGCACAGGCTCTAGGCACTCAGGCTTCAGTAATTGTGTCGTGTGGTCTCAGTAGTTGTGGCGCATGGACTTAGTTGCTCTACAGCATGTGGGATATTCCTGGACTAGGGCTCCAACCTGTGTCCCCTGCATTGGCAGACGGATTCTTAACCACTACGTCACCAGGGAAGCCACTCTCTACTTATTTTTATATAATACCAGGTTATAGAGGTGTGGAAGGATTGGTAGGTGGATTAAAGTTCGCCTTGACATTATGAATATTTAATATAAGTGTACTTTGAAATGTTTCATACGTTTACATACTATTAACTACCATAATCTTTGGTGATCAGTATGGTAAATATATATGTCAAAAAATCTTTACAGTATTTGATATTGCAATTCTGTTTCTAGGACTCATGTAACTGAATGAAGATAAATGTATGCAGAATTTTGTTCATTACATTGTGGATCTTAAACGTATAATATTTTAGAAAGATAAATCAGTCATACAATAGTTTCACTATGAATTGTATATTGTATCACTATTTTGTAAACAAAATATGCAAGAAGTTTTTTAAAAGTTCATATTAACTGTTAAAAAAGCAATTTGAAAAAAAACTGTATTTAATGTAATCCCCTTTTGTATAACTAGCTCATAATATATATTCAGAAATTTTTAAAAAGTGCATTATGATAAACAGGTGATCTCCGTGATTTGAGATTTGAAGTCAATTGATATTTCTAATTTCTCAAATATTACATTTAATATTGCAATATTCATGTTTTAACATTGCTTCAACAACACAGTTATATACATTAATAGTAAACACATATTGTAGTAATATTCTTATTTTTTCATAAAACTATGTTTCTAAACTGCACATTAGTAAAACACTTTTCTGTTAGAAGCTACAGGAAGTGCTAAAATATTAAAAATACAATTATGTGAAAAAAACAGAAATTTCTTTTTTAATGATTCAAATCTTTTCTAAAAAATTAATATCAGATGCAGTTAGTGAGGATTTTCATCTTTCCTAATAACATGGGTTCTGATCTCTATAATAATCCTTTTGCAGTACAGGAAATTTTGCTCTGTTATCATTAAAACCTTAACGCACTCGAACTGACCTGGAAAAGGATAAATGTAAAAAATAAAAATCAATTCACTTTAATATTAGTTTTTTCATATCTTGAAAGATTTTTCCCTTTGTTTACTTTTTAAGAAGTATAATATAAATATAGAAAGACATAGGAGAAATGAGAATTCAGATACAGAAGAACATAGGAAGGACACCTGAAAATGAAAAGCGTTAATAAGACTCAAAATAAGAATGGTTTACATAATTGATAACTAAGGAGGAAATGAAAACCAATCTCCAGAGGGCAAAATTTGTTGTTTATTTTTAGTTAAAAGGCCTTATTGTGTACTACCTTACTTAGCCAAACTCGAATCTTTCTTTCAAAGATGATAAATTTTTTTTTTTTTTTTTTTTTTTTGCTGTACGCGGGCCTCTCACTGCTGTGGCCTCTCCCGTTGCGGAGCACAGGCTCCGGACACACAGGCTCCGCGGCCATGGCTCGCGGGCCCAGCCGCTCCGCGGCATGTGGGATCATCCGGGATCGGGGCACGAACCCGTGTCCCCTGCATTGGCAGGCGGACTCTCAACCACTGCACCACCAGGGAAGCCCCCAAAGATGATAAAATTTTTAAAAATTGATAAAATCAAGATTCACAGTGATTAGGTAAATTTCCTACAATCATATAGCTGGCAAGTGATAAGCTGGACATCAAAACCAGTACTGTATTAATTCATTGCTAGACCTATTAGCCTTTGTTTAATACTCTAATGGGAAAGCAGTAATGGTAGGTTTAAACCCAACCAATGGTAGAGGGTTATTTTTAAATAGCTAATAATTATAACAAAAAAAATGACTTCCATTTATTAAGCACTTAAAAATAATAAGCACAATCTAGGTGTTATATATACTTAAGTAATTTAATCATCAGAAAAGTACAGAGTTAGTGCCATTACTTGCATTTTGTAGATATTAAAACTGAGTCATTGAGAAGTTAAGTTATTCAAACCAAAATTAACCTAGATTTAAACATAATTAAATTAATTAGTTCAAATAAGCCAGACTGTGCTCACTTCAGCAGCACATATACTATAATTGGAACAATACAGAGAAGATTAGCATGGCCCCTAAGCAAGGATAACGTAAATTTGTGAAGCATTCCATATTTTTACTGTATAGAACAGGGAATGTTATCCAATATCTTGTAATAACCTATGATGGAATATAATCTACCAAAAATAATATTACTGTACACCTGAAATTAATGCAATATTGTAAGTCAATTTAAAAAAAAAAAAAAAAAAGGCCAGACTTAAAACAAAGGTCTGACTCCAGAGCCCATACTTTTCTTAACTGCCTAATGTTGGTTCTGCAAGTATGGATGGTTAATTTCAGGTCCATAAGTGAGGTAGATGAGACACATGTGGAAATGTTGCCATACATACTTATAAAATTAATATATTGATTATTCATTTTTATTACTGTTTATGTAATTTATATTGATTTTCATGTAAAATGATTGCTATCAATTTACTTTTAAAGGGGTACTGGTATGAAACAGCCCTATAAATGCTCTTCAATATAACTGATAATTAGTAGTACTATATATCTTTATAACATAAATGCAATTTTTCAACATATCTTTAGCTGTGTGCTTCAGCATTGAAACCCACAGAAGTTAAATTTAATGTGTTTTCATCCCCAAAATGAGAAGGTACAGCAAGTTCAGTAATATATGTTTTCTTTAAGACAAAATAGCAATAAAGAATCTAATATTTTATTAAAGAAAGTGTATTAATAATTAGCTTTATAGAAACACTATTTAAATGATAAGGATTTTTATTTAAACAATTTAACAAGTATGTATACATTTGAATGGTAGCATGAAGAGCACTGTTCTCCAGTGAAAGAAGTATAATTGGTTAAAATTATTTAAAAAAATAAGGTCTCCAGATATTTCCATAAGTGTATACAGCAAATATATAAACATTTATTCAAGGAAATCTAAAACATAAAGGAATAGCAAGAGTCTGTATCATTTGAAACACAATTCACACCTTCTCTCTCATTCTCAGCTCAGATTGCTAGAAAATCCTGCCAGCATTTCATACACATGTGCTCTGCTCCTCAGATCCAGTTTCAAAGCTTAAATTCCTAGAGAGTATGATCAAAAGATTAGGGGTTTAATTCTTCCACTAATTCCCCAGTGATAGAGTAGTGGCTTTACCTCAGGCATGGCACACCAAAAATGTTGTCCATCCAGCTGTCCTAACTCCAGCTTGCTTACAGGGCAATGAATGAAATTGAACCTTTATTTTATACAAAATACAAAATTTAAGTCAAAAACCTAAAGGCAAGACCTAAAATTATAAAGCTCTTAGAAGAAAATTGGGGGAAAACTTCATGATATTGAATTTAGAAAGGATTTCCTAGATATGACACCAAAAGCCCAGGCAACAAAAGTAAAAATAGACAAATTGGACTATACCACCAAATGACATTATCAACAGAGTGAAAATGTGTCCGTGAAAAGCCCAGAGCCAACATCATACTTAATGGTTACCAGCTGAATGCTTTTGCTGTAAAGCAGGAACAAGGAAAGAATGTCCATTCTCATCTCTTGTATTCAACACTGTATTGAAGATTCTTCCAGTTAGGACAATTATGTAATAAAAAAGAGAAATAAGAAACATCCATGTTAGGAAGAAGAAGTAAAACTGTCTATTTGCAGATAATATAATCTTACAGCTAGAAAATCTTAGGAATCCACTAAATCCTCTTAGAATTAATGAGTTTAGTAAGTTTGCAAGATACATGATCAATATACAAAATTAATTGTATTTCTATGTACTTGTGATGGAAAATATCAAAGTGAAATTGAAAAAGGCAATTCCATTTATAATAGCATCAACAAGAATAAAAATAGGAAAATAAATACTTGGGAATAAATTAACAGAAGAAATGTAAAAGTCATATTCTGAAAACTACAAGAAAATAGGGAGACATTCAGTTGTCATTAATCAGAAAACTTAAATTTGTTCAGATGGCAATAACCCCCAATTTGATCTTCAGATTCAATGCAATATTTATCAAAATCACAGTTGGCAATTTTTGCAGAAATTGAAAATGTGATCCTAAAATTCATATGGAAATTCAAGAGGCTCATAATAGCCAAAACAATTTGAAAGATAAAAACAAATTTCAGGTATTCATACTTCCTGATTTCAGAATTTACTACAAAGTCACCGTAATCAAGATATTGTGGTAGTGTCATACATTATTTGATTTTCAATGAGAGTGCCAAGACAATTCAATACAGAAAGAGTGGTCTTTTTAACAAATTTGGCCAGAATGACTGGATTTTTGCATTCAGAGAATAGAGTTGTACCACTGCCTCACACCATATACAAATATTTAACTCAAAATAGATCAAAGACCTAAATGTAAGAACTAAACTAGAGAATGCTTAGGGGAAAACAAGCATATATTTTTCTGACCTTGGATTAGCCAATGGCTTCTTAGATATAAAACCAAAAGCACATGTAACAACAACAACAACAAAAATACATTGGATTTCATCAAAATTAAAATAGCACATAACTTTGAAGGACACCATCAAGATATTAAAGTACACCCCAGAGAATAGGATAATTATTTGTAAATCACATATATGACAGGGGAGTTGTACCTAGAATATAAAAAGAACTCTTACAACTCATTAATAAAAGGACAATTAACAAATTAATAAGTGGGCAAAAGATCTGAATAGACATTTCTCCAGAATAATCAGTAAATTACCAATAAGAACATAAAAGGGGCATTATGCTAAGTGAAATGTCAGAGAAAGAAAGACAGATACCATATGATCTCATTTATATGTGGAGTCTAAAAAAACCTGAACTCATGGAAAGAGAGAGCAGATTGGTAGTTGCCAAAAGTGGGGAGTGGAGGGATGGGGGAAGTGGGTAAATGTGGTCAAAAGGTACAAACTTCCAGTTATAATATAAATAAGTTCTGGGGATGTGGCATATAGCACTGTGATTATAGTTAAGTTCTCATCACAAGACAAATAATTGTAACTATGTGAGGTGATTGATGTTAACCAAACTTATTGTGGTTATCATTTTGCCAAATATCGAATCATTATGTTGTACGTCTTAAACTAATACAAAGTTATATGTCAACTATACCTCAATGAGACTGGAAAAATTAAAATAAAATCAGTTGATTAGTAACCTTTAAAAAAAGAAAGACTGAAAAGACATTCAAACATCTTCAGCCATAAAGGGAAATGCAAATCAAATCCACAATGAGATATCATTTCACATTAGGTTATCTATATGAAAAAGACAGAGAACAGTTAAGTGGCAAGAATATGGAGAAATTGGGACTTTCATACATTACTAGTTGGATTGAAAAATGGCACAGTTGCTTTGGAAAATATTGTGGCAGTTTATGGAAAGGATAAACATATACTTACCATGATCCAATAATTCTACTGCTAGGCTTATACCCAAAATTATTGAAACTATGTTCACACATAGACTTGCACACCAATGTTTATAGCAACATTATTAATAATAGCCAAAATTTAGAAATATCCCAAATGCCTATCAACGGAGGAATGGAAGAACGCAATGGAATATTATTTGGCAATAAAGAGGAATTAAATAATAATACATGCTACAGCAAGGTAAACCTTGAGAACATCATGCTACATTAAGGAAGCCAGAAACAAAAAGTCACATATTATATGATTCAATTTATATGACTTGTCCAGAATAGGCAAATCTATAGACCAAAAAGTAGATTCAGTTTTACTAGGGCTAGAGGGATTGTGGGGTTATGCTAAAGGGTACAGGGTTTCTTTGGGGAATGATGAAATGTACAAATTGATTGTGGTGATAATTTACAACTCTATCAAATACTAAAAATCTTTAGATTGTATACATCAGGTGGGTGAATCAAATGGTATGTGAATTATATCTCATCAAGATGTTTCAATTTTTTTATAAGTATGTATTAAACACCTACTACATGATATGCACTGAACAAGATACTAGGATTTAAAAATAAGAAAACACATGAAAAGAGGCTCAACATCACTAATTGTTAGAGAAATGCAAATCAAAACTATACCAGTCTGAATGGTCATCATCAAAAAAGTCTATAAATAATAAATACTCATAGGGTGTGGAGAAAAAGGAACCCTCCTACACTGTTGGTGGGAATGTAAATTGGTACAGCCACTATGGAGAATAATATGGAGGTTCCTCAAAGAACTAAAAATAGAGCTACCATGTGATTTTTCAGTCCCACTCCTGGGCATATATCTAGAAAAAAAAACATAATTTGAAAAGATACATGCCCCCCAAATTTCACTGCAGCACTATTTACCATAGCCAAGACATGGAAGCAACCTAAATGTTCATTGACAGATGAATGGATAAAGAAGATGTGGTGTATATATATATATATATATATATATATATATATATAGACCTAGAGATTATCATACTAAGTGAAATAAGCCAGAGAAAGACTAATATCATATGATGCTACTTATATATGGAATCTAGAAAAGAAAAAAAAATTATGAATGAACTTATATACAAAACAGAAATAGATCCATGGACATAGAAAACAAACTTATGGTTACCAAGGGGGAAAGTGGAAGAGGGATAAATAAGGAATTTGGGATTAACATATATGCACTACTATTTATAAAATAGGTAATTGACAAGGACCTACTGTATAACACAAAGGACTATACTCACTATTTTGTAATAACCTATAAAAGAAAAGAATCTGAAAAAGAATAGATATATATGTATGTATAATGGAATCACTTTGTTACCTGAAACTAGCACAACATTGTAAATCAACCAACTTCAATAAAAAAATAAGAAAGTATTCCTCTTATCTTAGAAATATTATGATATAACATATGTAATAGGAAGATGCCTTTGAATAGAAATAGCACTTATATACATTTTAATTTTTTGTTCAAACTTAGGCTTAGGTGCTTTTTTATTGAGTGCTTAATATGCATTTAGTCTTCAATTTCCTGACTATGTTAAAAGTCAAATAATATTATATAATCCAATCATACTTACTTGCTTTTTAATGAAGTTCATTGTATTTTAAAGACCAGTTTGAGAGATAGTTTATACCAGGGGTCCCCAACCCCCAGGCTACAGACTAGTGGCGGTCCATGATCTGTTAAGAGCTGCACCACAGGAGGTGAGCAGAGGGCGAGCTAGCGAAGCTTCATCTGTATTTACAGCCGCTCCCCATCACTCATATTACTGCCTGAGCTCCACCTCCTATCAGATCAACAGTGGCATTAGATTCTCATAGGAGCTCAAACCCTACTGTGAACTGCACATGCAAGTGATCTGGGTCGCATGTTCCTTATGAGAATTTAATACCTGATGATCTGAAGTGGAGCTGAGGCAGTGATGCTAGCACTGGGGAGAAGCTACAAATACAGATTATCATTAGCAGAGAGGTTTGACTGTACAGAGATCATAATAAATCAGTTGCATGCAGACAAATATCAAAACCCTATCAGTGAGTGGCAAGTGAAAAACAAGCTCAGGGCTCCCACTGATTCTGCATTATGGTGAGTTGTGTAATTATTTCATTTATATATTACAATGTAATAATAATAGATATAAGGTGCACAATAAATGTAATGTGCTTGAATCATCCCCAAACCAACACCACACTCCCACACCACCCCCACCCCGGTCCATGGAAAAATTGACCTCCATAAAGCTGGTCGCTGGTGCCAAAAAGTTTGGGGACTGCTGGTTTATACAAAGACACACATTTCAACAATTAATTAGAAAATAAATTCTTCATTGCAGAAGCATTAATTAAATAGCCAAGCTATTTATTCATTTAAAAATCTATATATCTCTACTTCTTAGGGTATACTATCCTTGGCAGGTGGAATACTATATGTAGTAGACAATTTTCAGTAGTGACACTGCCTTTATGGAGCTAGCATTCAATTGTGGGAGACAGTAATACAAAAGATAACTAAGTCATATAGTTTGAATGTTATACAGTGATTATTGCAAAAATTTAAAAATAAATTAGAAAATGGAAATTTAAAATGTTGAGAAATGTGGTTGGAAATGTTGATAAGGTGGTCAGGAAAAGAAAGGCCTCTCTGAGAAGAAGCCTTATGGAAAATACCCACATTTACCTTTCTGTGTATATTTAGGGATCTTGTGTTTATAAACATCATTTACTCTAAGTGGTCTTGTTAGATGTAAATAAATCTAAGACAAGTAAACTCTGCTCTAATTTCTCTTTCCCCTGTTTTTCCTCTCTTCTCTCTCGCTCTCTGTTTCTTCCTCTCCCTCACTCTATCATATTTCAGAGCAAGCCACACTAGTTCTATTAAAATGTAACTCTGTATATGGACCCACCTTTCTGTCAACTAAGAATTGCTAAAAATTCACAGTAGCCTTAGTATAGCAAGGATTCACATGGCTTCTTAATAAACCACTGCATGGAAATTTCAAAGTTAAATCTTTGTTCTTTATATTTTTCAACCTGGTAATTCTAATTCTTTCCTCCCCCCACCATTCTACTATTGTCTGCTCTGACATTTTCTTCCTGTTTCAAAATCTGACAACAGTTTACCCTACCCTCCAAGCAATTTACAAGTGTGGGTAAGTGTTTCATAATTGGACAGCTTTGTTGTATATGACACCCATTATTTTCAAAGAAGCATGGGTGGTTCGTTTTCCATGAAATCAGAATAAAAATACATGTATGGCATGTCATCCTGTACCTCACACTGAAGCAATCACTCCTAGAAAAGCCCTATTATTCTGCGTTTCTTCCCATTGAGTTTATAATCTAAAGCAATACTTTAAGCCACAGAGGAAATTGAGCTCAATTCTTTATCTGAAGGATGTGTACTCCATAAAATACAGTGACCAAAAATATGCCAAATTGTCAATACTCAGTTTATAACAGCTCAGGCTCATGTGTAACTAGAGGATGATTGTCTGAGAGGTCCGGAGCCATTATTATGTGGATTGTAAATCAGTGTTGAGTTTGATGAAAATAAACTCTAATTTCTAGGAAAGTAAATGTGGTATGCTGAAAAAAATCTTCCCAAGTCCTAATCTCTAAAATGTTAGCTGATATGGAAAAAAAAAAAAAAAGACTTTGCAGATGTATAATGTTAAGGATCTTGAGATGTGGAGATTATCCTCAGTTATCCAGGTGGACCCTAAATGCAATCACAAGTGTCCTTATAAGAGGGGCCAGAGGGAGATTTGAGATAGAAGAAAAACCAAGTGACCACAGAGGCAGATATTGGACTGAATAAGAATGCCTACAGTCGCCAGAAGCTGGAAGAGTCAAGGAATGAATTCTCTCCTATACCTTATGTAGGGAGAACAACCCTGCTAGCACCTTGATTTTAGCCCCATAAGATTCATTTTTGACTCTGGTCTCCAAAATCATAAAGAGAACCAATGTTTTTTGCTTTAAGCCATCAAGTTTTTGTTAATTTATTACAGCAGTCATTGAGAACTAATACAGTAGATATGTACTGAAACATCGAAGTTGAAGTAAATGTTTTAAATTAAAAGCACTGATAAGATAATAAATTGACTTTTTTCCCCTTGGATTAAGGGTTCAGTACACAAATAATTTTATAAACTACATTTTGATGTTTATATATTAATGGGGTATTTTTTTAATGTTTATTTATTTATTTATGGCTGTGTTGGGTCTTCGTTTCTGTGCGAGGGCTTTCTCTAGTTGCGGCAAGTGGGGTCCACTCCTCATCACGGTGCGCGGGCCTCTCACTATCGCGGCCTCTCTTGTTGCTGAGCACAGGCTCCAGACGCGCAGGCTCAGTAATTGTGGCTCACGGGGCTAGTTGCTCCGCGGCATGTGGGATCTTCCCAGACCAGGGCTCGAACCCGTGTCCCCTGCATTGGCAGGCAGATTCTCAACCACTGCACCACCAGGGAAGCCCTTAATGGGGTATTTTGTAGTGAAAACAACCTACTTTGGCACTCTGCCTTAAATGATACATGTGCATTAGTAATGTTATGAAATGTTAATTTTTAATTCATTTTTTCTAGTGAGGCCCATATGAATAATCCAATTTATACAGAGATCTAGTTTTAAGTCATATATTGAATTTTAAAACATGCTTTAAATGTGGTGGAATTAATACAGGAAAATGCAAATATAATATTGTATATTAGTAAAATATATATTTTGATCTTAATGAATTTAAAGAATGGATCAGAAATTTTTTTCTTCTTAAGATCATATATGGTGAAAATGCTATGATTTGTAATTAACATTACAGTATTTTAGCCCTGGAAATATCACTAGAGGGCATTTTTTAAGTCTTTCATTTTATAAATAAGCAAACTGCAGGCTGGAGAAAGTGTAGACTCTACATATTTTGTTGATTTGCGGTAGGAAAAAAAATTTTTAAACTCATAATAGCATCATATCGTACTTTGAAAGATATAGTTTTAAAGCAAATAAAGTCAAAATGAATGCAGAGTCTCCCTACCTAGGTTAAGTAGCAGTTGATCTTTATGTTCATGGTAGAGTTACATAGATTGATCAGAGATCCTTCTAATGCTAATGATTCCACAAATAGGATCTGTTTATTTGGAGATGGTACATAAATGGTGTTAAAACCTGTTAAGGGAGGCATGTCACTTCATTAAATGAAAATGGAGTGACCTGAAGTAAAAATTAATCTGAGCTTCATTCTACGAATGCCTCAACTTTTCAAAAAGAAAGAAACTGACTGAAGAGGTAAACATGCTGCTCTATCTTACAAACCCCTATTGTTGTCTGAATTAGAGTCCTTAAGTCAAGACCAACAAGATAATGGAACAACTCTCATTCTCCCTAAGAGAGTGAACTGTGACGCAAGAAGAGTATGCTTTCCCCATATCTTTTCTACACTTCCATCTGTTTGCAACCAAACTAAGACTTCAAGTTGCAATAACCAATGAGAAGAAAGTGAGAGTAGTGGGGGAGTGGCTGAAGGGAAGGAGGAGGGAGGCTATTCAGAGGTATCATAATAAAATCTTAGAGGTTTATACCACATGGATAATATACCCTCATGAGGACAAGAAAATAACCTAGAGAATATTTCATAAGATTACCTTTTCTTTCTTTTCTTGGTATAAGTTCAGGGTTGCAAAATTCCATGAGTTAGGACAAAGGAGATATCTTTGCTTGCTACAGGGAATAAAATTAGGACTTGTGTATGTCAACTTGATCTTATAAGAATATAAGAATAATTCATGAGAAGGAGAAATAAGTTCCATCTAATCATTTAGTCTCTGGAGCAATGCCAAATCTAAGTATATTTAGATTTCTCTTTGTATAGCTAAAGAGAAAATAACAACATTGGATACATTAAAAAAAAAAAGGAAAAAGTACTGAGAAACTCAAGTAGATTGTAACTCTGAAAATGGACCTCAATATTTTAACGTGACTTCAATAACTGGCAATTTCATATACTGTATATTGAATGCCTATTTCACCTGTTGCGTGCCAGGTTTGAAATTTTGCATGTAAAATAACAAAGGAAGAATCTATGCACATTTTCTTTAAATTCCAGCAGTTTACTTATGTGAGAGTCATATTCTTTTTTTTCTTTTTTTAATTATATTTTTTAACATCTTCATTGGAGTATAATTGCTTTACAGTGGTGTGTTACTTTCTGCTTTATAACAAAGTAAAACAGTTATACATATACATATGTTCCCATATCTTTTTCCTCTTGCATCTCCCTCCCTCCCACCCTCCCTATGCCACCCTTCTAGGTGGTCACAAAGCACCAGGCTGATCTCCCTGTGCTATGCAGTTGCTTCCCACTAGCTATCTATTTTACGTTTGGTAGTGTATATATGTCCATGCCACTCTCTCACTTTGTCACAGCTTACCCTTCCCCCTACCCATTTCTGCAAGTCCATTCTCTAGTGGGTCTGTGTCTCTATTCCCATCTTGCCCCTAGGTTCTTCAGGACATTTTTTTTCTTTTTTCTTTTTTTTAAAATTCCATATATATGTGTTAGCATACGGTATTTGATTTTCTCTTTCTGACTTACTTCACTCTGTATGACAGACTCTAGGTCTATCCACCTCACTACAAACAACTCAACTTCGTTTCTTTTTATGGCTGAGTAATATTCCATTGTATACATGTGCCATATCTTCTTTATCCATTCATCCGATGATGGACACTTAGGTTGCTTCCATGTCCTGGCTACTGTAAATAGAGCTGCAATTAACATTTTGGGACATGACTCTTCTTGAATTATGGTTTTCTAAGGGTATATGCCCAGTAGTGGGATTGCTGGGTCATATGGTAGTTCTATTTGTAGTTTTTTAAGGAACCTCCATACTGTTCTCCATAGTGGCTGTATTAATTTACATTCCCACCAACAGTGCAAGAGGGTTCCCTTTTCTCCACACTGTCTGCAGCATTTATTGTTTGTAGATTTTTTGATGATGGCCATTCTGACTGGTGTGAGATGATATCTCATTGTAGTATTGATTTGCATTTATCTAATGATTAATGATGTTGAGCATTCTTTCATGTGTTTGTTGGCAATCTATATATCTTTGGAGAAATGTCTATTTGGGTCTTCTGCCCATTTTTGGATTGGGTTGTTTGTTTTCTTGATATTGAGCTGCATGAGCTGCTTGTAAATTTTGGAGACTAATCCTTTCTCAGTTGCTTCATTTGCAAGTATTTTCTCCCATTTTGAGGGTTCTCTTTTTGCCTTGTTTATAGTTTCCTTTGCTGTGCAAAAGCTTTTAAGTTTCATTATGTCCATTTTTGTTTATTTTTGTTTTTATTTCCATTTCTGTAGGAGGTGGGTCCAAAAGGATCTCACTGTGATTTATGTCATAGAGTGTTCTGCCTATGTTTTCCTCTAAGACTTTGATAGTGTCTGGCCTTACATTTAGGTCATTAATATGTTTTGAGTTTATTTTTGTGCATAGTGTTAAGGAGTGTTCTAATTTCATACTTTTACATGTAGCTGTCCAGTTTTCCCAGCATCACTTATTGAAGAGGCTGTCTTTTCTCCACTGCATAATCTTGCCTACTTTATCAAAGATAAGGTGACCATATGTGGGTGGGTTTATCTCTGGGCTTTCTATACTGTTCCATTGGTCTATATTTCTTTGTTTGTGCCAGTACCATACTGTCTTGATTACTGTAGCTTTGTAGTATACTCTGAAGTCAGGGAGTGTGACTCCTCCAGCTTCGTTTTTCTTTCTCAAGGTTGCTTTGGCTATTCAGGGTCTTTTGTGTTTCCATACAAATTGTGAAATTTTTTGTTCTTCTTCTGTGAAAAATGCCAGTAGTAGTTGGATAGGGATTGCATTGAATCTGTAGATTGCTTTGGGTAGTAGAGTCATTTTCACAATGTTGATTCTTCCAATCCAAGAACATGGTATATCTCTCCATGTATTTGTATCATCTTTAATTTCTTTCATCAGTGTCTCATATTTTTCTGCATACAGGTCTTTTGTTTCCTTAGGTAGGTTTATTCCTAGGTATTTTATTTTTTGTTGTTGTTGCAATGGTAAATGGGAGTGTTTTCTTAATTTTACTTTCAGATTTTTCATCATTAGTTTATAGGAATGCAAGATATTTCTGTGCATTAATTTTGCATCCTGCTACTTTACCAAATTCATTGATTAACTCTAGTAGTTTTCTGGTCACATCTTTAGGATTCTCTATGTATAGTATCATGTCATCTGCAAACAGTGACAGCTTTACTTCTTCTTTTCCAATTTGGATTCCTTTTATTTCCTTTTCTTCTTTGATTGCTGTGGCTAAAACTTCCAAAACTGTGTTGAATAAGAGTGGTGAGAGTGGACAACCTTGTCTTGTTCCTGATTTTAGTGGAAATGGTTTCAGTTTTTCACCATTGAGGATGATGTTGGTTGTGGGTTTGTCATATATGGCCTTTATTATGTTGAGGAAAGTTCCCTCTATGCCCACTTTCTGGAGGGTTTTTATCATAAATGGGTGTTGAATTTTGTCAAAAGCTTTCTCATCATCTTTTGAGATGATCATATGGTTTTTCTCCTTCAATTTGTTAATATGGTTTATCACATTGATGGATTTTTGTATATTGAAGTATCCTTGCATTCCTGGGATAAACCCCACTTGATCATGGTGTATGATCCTTTTAATGTGCTGTTGGATTCTGCTTGCTAGTATTGTGTTGAGGATTTTTGCATCTATGTTCATCAGTGATATTGGACTCATCTTTGTCTGATTTTGGTATCAGGGTGATGGTGGCCTCGTAGAATGAGTTTGGGAGTGTTCCTCCCTCTTCTATATTTTGGAAGAGTTTTATAGGATAGGTGTTAGCTCTTCTCTGAATGTTTGATAGAATTTGCCTGTGAAGCCATCTGCTTCTGGGCTTTTGTTTTTTGGGAGATTTTAAATCACAGTTTCAATTTCAGTGCTTGTACTGGTCTGTTCATATTTTCTATTTCTTCCTGATTCAGTCTCAGAGGGTTGTGCATTTCTCAGAATTTGTCCCTTTCTTCCAAGTTGTCCATTTTATTGGCATATAGTTGCTTGTAATAATCTCTTATGATCCTCTGTATTTCTGCAGTGTCGGTTGTTACTTCTCCATTTTCATTTCTAATTCTATTGATTTGAGTCTTCTCCATTTTTTTCTTGATGAGTCTGGCTAATGGTTTATCAATTTTGTTTATCTTCTCAAAGAACCAGCTTTTAGTTTTATTGATCTTTGCTATTGTTTCCTTCATTTCTTTTTCATTTATTTCTGATCTGATCTTTATGATTTCTTTCCTTCTGCTAACTTTGGGTTTTTTTTGTTCTTCTTTCATTAATTGCTTTAGGTGGAAATTAGGTTGTTTATTTGAGATGTTTGGATTGTATTGCTATAAACCTCACTCTTAGAACTTCTTTTGCCACATCCCATAGGTTTTGGGTCATAATGTTTTCATTGTCATTTTTTTCTAGGTATATTTTGATTTCCTCTTTGATTTCTTCAATTATCTCTTGGTTATTAAGTAGTGTGTTGTTTAGCTTCCATGTGTTTGTATTTTTTACAGATTTTTTCCTGTAATTGATATCTACTCTCATAACATTGTGATCAGAAAAGATAGTTGATATGATTTCAATTTTCTTAAATTTAGCAAGGCTTGATTTGTGACTGAAGATATGATCTATCCTGGAGAATGTTCCATGAGCACTTGAGAGGAATATGCTTTCTGTTGTTTTTGATGGAGTGTCCTGTAAATATCAATTAAGGCCATCTTGTTTAATGTATCATTTAAAGCTTGTGTTTCCTTATTTATTTTCATTTTGGATGATCTGTCCATTGGTGAAAGTGGGGTGTTAAAGTCCCATACTATTATTGTGTTACTGTCAATTTCCCATTTTATGGCTGTTAGCATTTGCCTCTGGTATTGAGGTGCTCCTGTGTTGGGGCATAACTATTTACAATTGTTATATCTTCTTTTTAGATTGATCTCTTGATCATAATGTAGCGTCCTTCTTTGTCTCTTGTAATAATCTTTATTTTAGAGTATATTTTGTCTGATATGAAAATTGCTACTCCAGCTTTCTTTTGATTTCCATTTGCATGGAATATCTTTTTCCATCCCCTCACTTTCAGTGTGTATGTGTCCCTAGGTCTGAAGTTGGTCTCTTGTAGACAGCATATAGATAGGTCTTGTTTTTGTATCTATTCAGCAAGCCTGTGTCTTTTGGTTGGAGCATTTAATCCATTCACCTTTAAGGTAATTATCGATATGTATGTCACTATGACCATTTTCTTCATTTTTTTGGGTTTGTTTTTGTAGGTCCGTTTCTTCTCTTGTGTTTCTCACTTAGAGAAGTTCCTTTAGCATATGTTTTAGAGCTGGTTTGGTGGTGCTGAATTCTCTTAGCTTTTGCTTGTTTGTAAAACTTTTGATTTCTCCCTCGAATCTGAATGAGATCCTTGCTGGGTAGAATAATCTTCTTTGTCGGTTTTTCTCCTTCATCACTTTAAATATGTCCTGCCACTCCCGTCTGGCTTGCAGAGTTTCTGCTGAAAAGTCAGCTGTTAACCTTATGGGGATTCCGTTGTGTATTATTTGTTGTTTTTCCTTTGTTGCTTTTAATATTTTTTGTGTATTTAATTTTTGATAGTTTGATTAATATTGTCTTGGCATGTTTCTCCTTCGATTTATCCTATATGGGTCTCTCTGTGCTTCCTATACTTGATTAACTATTTCCTTTCCCATATTGGGGAGGTTTTCCACTATAATCTCTTCAAATATTTTCTCAGTCCCTTTCTTTTTCTCTTCTTCTGCGACCCCTATAATTCAAATGTTGGTGGGTTTAATGTTGTCCCAGAGTCCTCTGTGACTACGCTCAATTCTTTTCATTCTTTTTCTTTACTCTGCTCTGCAGTAATTATTTCCACTATTTTATCTTCCAGGTCACTTATCCGTTCTTCTGCACATTCTTTTCTTTATAATATTTTTATTTGTAAAATTATATTAAATTTGCATTATTAATGTCCCCTACCCTTTTATACACATCAAAGAACTAAAAATGGCAATAAATTAATGATGGGAATGAAAAAAATGTGAAAATATTTTCTCTAGTAAAACAAATCAACAAATATAATAAAACCTAAGGTAAACAAAACAAGTAGGAATTTACATTGTAAATTATATATGTATATATTTTCATTGCCAGTAACATTTAGACAGATGATAAGGCAAATGCCATGGGACAAAGATTGCTGTTACCTTTCATCTCATGTCCCCTCTTCCCCCCGCAAAAACATATAGACACCCACACACAATGCTACACACACCATTTTCTTGACGTTGACAGGAAGCCTGTGGAGAAGAACTAAGATGGTCCACATAACCTAAATCTAATTTATTCCAACCAGAAATAAGAATTGATGATCATTGAAGGGAAAAGGGAAGATGAAATATGATTTTCTGTTGAAGTAAGATGATGAGGGAGTAGGGTGAGGAGAAGTAACTGCTGTAAGTAAATTCTCCATGATTCATTAGATAGTTGTACGAAGTACAAAAGCACTTTTCTCAGAAGAGTAAGATTTGATCTTGCCTATGTGGAATTAAAAGTATACCAGTCTTGTAAACCAACTACAGAAGGAAGAGAGAAGTCCAGTTACACTAAGCTCTACTGTGCATGGTTTTGGCTCAATTTCCACTCCCGTTTTTTCACAACCCATTCATAATCATGGGTTACTGAAACTGAAAGTATGAGTGAGAGCAACTGAGTCTGAGTTTAGGCTACAAAAGTCAAATATATAAGTATGCATATTCAAATACACATTACACATTATACTCTTAATTAAAATTGGTGAGGACTTATTCTTTGGGGGAAGTAGCAGTTTCCTATTGCTACTGTAACAAATTACCACAAACTTAGTGGCTTAATACAACACAAGTTTGCTATCTTATAGTTTTGGAGGTTAGAAGTCCTAAATTGCTCTTAGGAAACTAAAATCAAAGGTTGTGTTCTTTCTGGAGTGTCTCTCTAGAGGAGAGTCTATTCCTTGCCTTCTCCATATTCTAGGTACTTCCTGCATTACTTGTCTCCTGGCAACATCACTCTAACCTCTGTTCCTATTATCACATCTCCTGCTCGCCCTCTGCATTCATTGTCACATCACCTTCTCTGCCTTCTCTGACCCTCCTGCATCATTTTTATAAGGATATTTGTGTTGACATTGGATTCAGCCAGATAATCTAGGATAATCTTCCCATGATAATCTTCCCAAGATTCTTAACTGAATCACATTTTGAACAAAATTTTTGCCATGTGAATAATACTTGCAGGTTTCAGAGGATCGGATATGGATATCTTTGGAAAGGGAAGAGTGTGTGATTATTCAGTCTATCACAGTGGGCTTCAGTAGGCAGAAATGGATAATATGTATGTAAACAACATAAAAACGTAAGACTACTTCAGCATAGATACAAGAGAGCATAGCAATCATAATATTACAAAGACAGGTGAAGTATCTATATGACAGAAAATACAACTTTTAAAAAAATAAAAGTTTCTCCAATTTTTATACAACACAATTACTTAAGGACAGAAATCTTAAAATTTTTTAAAATAAAAAACTGAAAAAGAAGATATCTTACCTAAAGAAATACTGAGCAAAAAACATCATTAAAGGTACAGTGTGGCAAGCTAAAGATGCATAGTGAAAATTCTTAAATGAACCAGTTAGACATATACACGAAACTAAGATTTATAGTTAATAAGTCAACAGAGGAGGAAAATGGAATTATAAAATATTAAATTAATAAACATTCAGAAAACCAATGATTATACAAAAGGAAAACAAACATACTTATTCACTACCAAATGTAAAATAGATAGCTAATGGGAAGCAGCCAGATAGTACAGGGAGATCAGCTCAGTGCTTTGTGACCACCTAGAGGGGTGGAATATGGAGGGTGGGAGGAAAACGCAAGAGGAGATATGGTGATATATGTATATGTATATGTATAGCTGATTTACTTTGTTATACAGCAGAAACTAACATACCATTGTAAAGCAATTATACTCCAATAAAGATGTTAAAATAAAATAAAATAAGACTTTTATCCCCTTTAAAAAAAAGACTCCAATGGCAATTTAAAAAAAATTTTAATTTAAAAAATAAAAATTGTTTCATTTCAACCATATCACTAATTAAATATAAATGATATAAGGCCACAGTAAAAGTAGGGATAGTTGGGTTAGAAACAAAGCAATAAATTTTTATATGCTCTCTAAAAGAAATCCACTTAAATATAAAAACACAACTAGGTTAAAATAAAGGGATATAAAATGATATACCATTATAACACTGTTCCAAAGATAGAGTGGCTACATTAATGTCAGTAGATTTCAAAGAAAATAATATTATTAGAAAATTTTAAAAGGATATTTTTAATAAAGAAATAAATGTATTAATATATCATAGCAGTCATTGTTTTTAAACATCCCAAATAATTATGCACCTAATAACACATGTTCTAAATATGTGAAGGAAATAAAGATAAAACTTGAAGGAGAAATAGACAAATCCACAATTACAGTTAGAGATTTCAATGTCCCTTATTCCACAGTTAATCAAAGAAGTAAAGAAAATCAGTGAATATGCATAATGTTGAACAAAACTATTAACAAAAGTAACCCAATTGACATTTAAATAAGAGTCTACCCAGTAGGGCTTCCCTGGTGGCGCAGTGATTGAGAGTCCACCTGCCGATGCAGGTGACACGGGTTCGTGCCCCAGTCCAGGAAGATCCCACATGCCGTGGAGCAGCTGGACCCATGAGCCATGGCCATGGAGCCTGCATGTCCGGAGACTGTGGTCCACAATGGGAGAGGCCACAACAGTGAGAGGCCCGTGTACCACACACACAAAAAAAAGAAGAGTCTACCCAGTAATAGCAAAGTACACATTTTTTACAGGTGACCATAGCACACACACCAAGACAGTTTATATTCTGGGCTTTAAAACAAGTTGCAATGAATCTAAAATAATTTCATATAAAACATGTTCTGTGATCGTAATAAAATCAAACTTTAAATCAGTAATAGAAATATATCTGGGAATTTCAAAATGTTTGGAAACAAAATATCAAATACTTAAATAACCATCGTATCTAAAAAGAAATAAAAAATTAAACTAGAAAGTATTTTGAACTGAAGAAAAATGAAATCTCAACATATTAAAATTCAGGATCCAGCCAAAGCACTACTTTAAAAAAATTTTTTATTAGTATAGTTGATTTACAATGTTGTGTTAGTTTCAGGTATACAGCTAAGTGAATCAATTATACATATACATATATCCACTCTTTTAGATTCTTTTCCCATATAGGTCTTTACAGAGTATTGAGTAGAGTTCCCTGTGCTATACAGTAGGTCCTTATTAGTTATCTATTTTATATATAGTAGTGTGTATATGTCAATCCCAAATCTCCCAATTTATCCCTCCCCCTGACCCCCTGGTAACCATAAGTTTGTTTTCTACATCCTTGACTCTATTTCTGTTTTGTGGGTAAGTTCATTTAAACCCTATTTTAAAATTCCACATATAAGCGATATCATATGATATTTGTCTTTCTCTGTCTGACTTACTTCACTCAGTATGACAATCTCTAGGTCCATTCATGTTGCTGCAAATGACATTATTCCATTCCTTTTTATGGCTGAGTAATACTCCATTGTATATATGTACCACATCTTCTTTATCCATTCCTCTGTCGTTGGACATTTAGGTTGCTTCCATGTCCTGGTTATTGTAAATAGTGCTGCAATGAACATTGGGATGCATGTATCTAGGGAGATATAACACTATCTTCCTATATGTGAAAAAAGAAAGTTCTCAAATCAAACATCCCAGATTTCACATTAAGAATCTAGGAAATGATGGGCAAATTAAACAAGAAGTAAGCAAAAAAAATAGCAGAATTAACCTTAGTTTCATTAAAACTGAACAATCTTCTGGAATCATAGATATGTTGACTAAATAGGCATTCATATAGCCTAACTAAACGCAGGTGATAGAAAAACTTGACTCTGAACATACACAGAAACTGCTTCTCCAAATCTGAGAGACATACATAATCTTTATATTGTCCCCCATTTTTAAGAAAAGAGGTGGCATATGCTGTGTGTAGATGTACAATGGGATCTCTTGGTAGTCTATATTTTAACACCGGCTTTTTTTGTGTGTGTGTGGTACATGGGCCTTTCACTGTTGTGGCCTCTCCCGTTGCAGAGCACAGGCTCTGGACGTGCAGGCTCAGTGGCCATGGCTCACGGGCCCAGCTGCTCTGCGGCATGTGGGATCTTTCCAGTCTGGGGCATGAACCCGTGTCCCCTGCCTCAGCAGGCGTACACTCAACCACTGCGCCACCAGGGAAGCTCTGAACACCGTTTTATTCTTTTATGCCATTTAAAACACAACAAACATCAAAACCACATGATATAGCTGAAGCTTCTCAGAAAAGGTAATTTGAGAGAATGATAATATTGTTAATGTGTAAGTTAATTTTCACTTGTAATTTGAGACATCAGTCTCTGCTAACTACTACGTACTTTTTTCTCCTTCAAAATTTTGCTTTGCACTTACACAGCATCAAAAAACAACTAAATCAATCTAGGCAGGGTATCAGAGCCTTCTCAATTTCAAAAATGCAATTTAAATCCCATTACTTTTTGGCAGGCTACTAAAGCGCCATGATGCAAAGAATTCTACTAGTTATTTAGGATTGCCAGATTATGTTTTATCAACATCCATAAAATCCAGTTGATATCAAACAAATATTTTGTTTTTTATAGCCCTTATTACTTATAAGATTTTTGAGTTGTTGTCATTTTTAATGCCCTAGTACATTGCAAAATATTTTTCCCTTATTTGTTCCCACTATCCTTGAAAGTTTCACATATTACTGCTATAATATGCCATTCATTACAGGTACCTTAATCACTTTCAATTACTTTTAATGTGATAAAATTCTATGTTATGGAATTCTTAAAGTGTTTAATATGGCATCATTCAGCTAAGTTAAATACCCTCAGGTAACATTAATTATTTGATTTAAACCTGCAGAACAAAGACACTTAGATGAAATTTAGATTAAGAATTGCAGTTCAGCTATTTACTCACATCTTTACATAGGGAGGAGGGAGCTGTTGGAGATACTGAGAGAGTAGACAGAGGAAGGAGAAAATGTAAAGATATCAGCTTGAATGATAAAGAGCAAAGATGTTGCTATATTTTCCATTTTATTTATGAATTACTCCGGAATTACTTTGATTTTATTATTTTAAGACAAACTTCAATGAATATGAATATTTAGCATTTATAAAGCCTTTCTATCTTCCAAGCACTTAGCTAATTAATCTTTAAAACACCCTGTAAGGATAAGTATCATTATACCTTTTGACACATAAAGAAACAGATACACAAAGAAAGGTTAAATGCTACATATTCTATTTCACAAGCAATGGAATGGAAATATGAGAATCACAAATCTCAGATACAGTGAGATCATACTCATATTACTTGGCAATTATCATTTAGTTCCCCATATTAAGTTAATAGCTACTTGCACTATACTGCTGTACAAAGAATGGTGCTTGCCATGGGCAGAGACAAACAGCTCTTGCTTGGAGTACTGAAAAAAGAAGATGGCTTAATAATAGCAGCAGAGTAATTTAGATATTAGGGGAAATCACAAATATCAGTAGAGATTTTTTTTTTCTCTCTCTCTCCTGTACCAAGAGAAAGGAATTCAGCCTCATTTTTTCTAGGACTTAGTCTCTCGCCTAGTCTCTCGCCTGTGTTTTTACTCCCATTCCTTCCAGACATCCCCTGGATCTCACCTTGCCATAGACATTCCTGAATATTTTCTTGACTTCAGTGTTTGTTCTCCAAATCCATGGTGCTTATACCTGTTCAGGTGACAGACTCCTGAAAAACATTATGCATTTTACAGATCACTACAATGCATTTATTTATCATCATTTTAATCTCATCTTTCAAACTTGAAACCATTTTACCTACAGGAAATTTGATTCTATACGTAGGCAATTAAAACTGAAAAGAAGTCCTTAAACTATATTAAACACGACCATTTACTTTTAGAATTTCTGGGAATTTTCTTGTTTTAAATTGCCTTCCCTTCTTTGCAGATAAGTGATAGCTTGTGTTAAATACTTCAAAGATATCAAAGAAAAAAATTACAATTAGTGTCATTAATGATTAGAAAAGTAACTTGCTTAGTGTTACAATTTTTATACTAACCCTATTATCAGTTTTAAGTTTTGGAATATGTTCCCTCTTGTGGGATATACCTGTTGGGTTGGATGAAGACTTGCTAGTCACTAACCTGAAAACACACACACACACAGATACGACTCTTCTAACCTAAAATTCGTTCAATTGTTTAATCTTTTAAAAAAATTTTTTTATTGGAGTATAATTGTTTTACAGTGTTGTTTAGTTTCTGCTGTACAATGAAGTGAATCAGCTATATGTATACCTATATCCCCTCCCTCTTGAACCTTCCTCCCACCCCCCCATCCCACCCATCTAGGTCATCACAGAGCACTGAGCTGAGCTTCCTGTGCTTTATAGCATATTGCTATCTATTTTACGCATGATAGTGTATATATGTCAATCCTAATCTCCCAGTTGGTCCCACCCTCTCCTTCCCCCACTGTATCCACATGTTCCTTCTCTACATCTGCATCTCTATTCCTTCCCTGCAAATAAGTTGATCTCTACCATTTTTCTAGATTCCACATATATGCGTTAATATACAATATTTGTTTTTCTCTTTCTGGCTTACTTCACTCTGTATGACAGACTCTAGGTCCATCCACATTTCTACAAATGACCCAATTTCATTCCTCTTTATGGCTGAGTAATATTCCATTGTATATACATACCACATCTTCTTTATCCATTCATCTGCCTTGGACATTTAGGTTGTTTCCATGTCCTGGCTATTGTAAACAGTGCTGTAATGAACATTGGGGTGCATGTGTCCTTTTGAATTATGGTTTTCTCAGGGTATATACCCAGTAGTGGGATTTCTGGGTCATGTGGTAGTTCTATTTTTCATTTTTTAAGGAACCTCCATACTGTTCTCCACGTGGCTGTATCAATTTACATTCCCACCACCAGTGCAAGAGGGTTCCCTTTCCTCCACATCCTCACCAGCATTGTTTGTAATTTTTTGATGATGGCCATTCTGACTGGTGTGAGGTGATACCTCATTGTAGTTTTGATTTGCATTTCTCTAATAATTAGTGATGTTGAGCATCCTTTCCTGTGCCCCTTGGCCATCTGTATGTCCTCCTTGGAGAGATAATTTTTTAATCTTAAATTACTATTTTCTTTCTTTTAATTACTACCCAGTAATTTGAAAGATAAACCATTTTTGTTGCTGCTGTTTCTTTACCCTTTTTAAGTCTCTTGCAATCTGGTTTTGACTTTGTCTACTGAAAAATACTCTCAGGGTAGCAAATGACAACTTTATAAAAAATTCAGTGGCCTTATTCTCATTATACTCAAATTCTTTGTAGCATTTTGTGTTGTCTGATACAAACTCTTAAGTCTCCTCACATCTCACATTCCTTTCAGTCATCACGTTCTGCTGTTCCTATTTCCATATTGGATAAATTTCTTTTTTTAGAATCCCAAGACCTCTAACCTGCTTCACATAACAATTTCTCTTGGCTGAACTCTGAAATTGGCTTTTCAACTGACCTTGCAGCCTCCAGTTTGTTCTCACACCATATTAAAATCTACCCTCTCCCACACCTGGAGGGTGTATAACATAGTGGTCAGAACTCAAACTCTGGACATATTCCTGATTTGAATCCTGGCTGAGTCATTTACTAACTGCTTGAATTGAATCAATTACTTGAGGTCTATTCCATTGATTTCCTCAACTTAAAATGTTGATGCATGTGATAAATCCTCACAAAACTATAGTAGCCATTCTAAGAACTCAGTGAGTGATTCCTAATATTATTCTGACAGTATAATTTTTTAAAAACCCAAGCCTGAATATGTGCATTCAGTTGCTTTAAATTTTTCAAATACTGATGTTTCTGTTTCTTTTGCTGTATTGTGTTTTAGTTTATTATTACAGGTTCTTCCTTCTTAGTTTGTTAATTTATCATCTACCACAACTGCAAACCAGAAATATTATCACTCACTCAATATAACTTTTCCTTTCCTCTGTCATGTATTTTTTCTTGACAATATTTGTGCCAGATATTCCTTTCCTCCATCTCTGCATATCAAAAAATGTTAACTGTATTCTGGGGTACAGATAATAATGTTACCTTCTCTGTGAAATTTACCCTGAACCAAGCCATAATGTATTTCTCCATTGACTGCATTGCCTTAGCACTTTTTGTTACTCCTTTGATTCATCTCTCCTAATTAAGAGTTAAATCCTTTAGGGCATACAAATTGTTTATTGAAATTACATCCTCTACAGTGTTTGCTAAACAATACTAGGTACATAGTACATAGTAGGTGCTCAATTTCTAATATATTAATGAAAACCATATACTCCTTTGTACCCTAGGGATGATAACAATATTTTCAAGCCACTGAATTGATATATTAGTGGTTACAATAAAAGAGGTATGAAAAAGCAGAAACAATATGCTTTGTTGTATTTCTGTTTTTCCATATTAATAATTCTTTGAATCCCCAACAATATAAATAACAGTAATACTCTTTTCTTTAGTTTTAACATGCATTTAAAAAACACCACCGTGGGCTTCCCTGGTGGCGCAGTGATTGAGAGTCCGCCTGCCAATGCAGGGGACACGGGTTCGTGCCCAGGTCCAGGAGGGTACCTCATGCCATGGAGCAGCTGGGCCCATGAGCCATGGCTGCTGAGCCTGCACGTCTGGAGGCTGTGCTCCGCAATGGGAGAGGCCACAACAGTGAGAGGCCCATGTACCACAAAAAACAAAACAAAAACCACCACCATAATTATGCTTATTTTTCTAATATTTAATATTTATTTTTCTAATATTTAATCATATTGAGAAAATAAAAGTAACATTTGATTCTATGTAAAGTTATCTGTTTATGAAGAAAAATCACTGATGAATATTTAACTATTCTTCCCAGAGGAATTAAAGTAATTTCACTGATAATTTTTAAAAATATTTTCATATTAACTTTCCTTTCAAGTGTTAATTAGTTCTGAATCATAGTGAGGTGAAAAAAAGATAGTTTCATTTAGAACGACCTGATTAAACTCCCAAGGCAACAAATTCAACAGAGTCCATTTTCTTCCAGGTTAGAATTTAAAAGAATTTTTCTGATATGTTTTACATTTACACTTTTAAACATAAATTATATTTTAAGTAGGTAATATACGTATGCTATATAATTATTATATAAGGGATATGCAATAATAATTATATCTTTCTCTGAGCCCCTAGTATCCATACAGAATAAATAACTGTAGTCATATCATTTACCATCTTTGATGGTTTATGCTAATACAAGAACATCATACAGCATGAATACACTTTATATCTCTAAATCCATGTATTATTATGTAGCATTTTCCACCTAGAAAGTCTCACTCTAAATTTAGAAAAAAAATTTGTAAAAATGTACTAAATTAACTATCTTATTGACCACTTATTATGATTATTTATGGTTGTATATCCTATCTAAGGAGGTTTTGGTAGCTTAAGATATTTTAAAGTATCCAATAAGATTAAAATAGTACTTTAATTGAGAAAGATTTAGGAAAGATCAAAGAAAATAAGGTCCAGGAAAACACTATCCTACAGGGGTCCCCAACCCCTGGGCCACAGAACGTTAGCGGTCCCTGGTCTGTTAGGACCTGGGTCACACAGCAGGAGGTGAAAGGCAGGTGAGGGAGCAAATCTTCATCTGTATTTACAGCCGCTCACTATCACTCTCATTACCGCCTGAGCTCCACCTCCTGTCAGATCAGCAGTGGCATTAGATTCTCATAGGAGCTCAAACCCTACTGTGAACTGCACATGCAAGGGATCTATGTTGCCCACTCCTTATGAGAATCTAATGCCTGATGATCTGAGATGGAGCTGAGACAGTGATGCTAACACTGGGGAGCAGCTGCAAATACAGATTATCATTAGCAGAGAGGTTTGACTACACAGAGACAATAATAAATCAATTGCTTGCAAACTAATATCAAAACCCTAACAGTAAGTGACAATTAAACTGCGTCTAGGGCTTCCCTGGTGGCGCAGTGGTTGAGAGTTCGCCTGCCGATGCAGGGGACACGGGTTCGTGCCCCGATCCCGGAAGATCCCACATGCCGCGGAGCGGCTGGGCCCGCGAGCCATGGCCGCGGAGCCTGTGTGTCCGGAGCCTGTGCTCCGCAACGGGAGAGGCCACAGCAGTGAGAGGCCCGCGTACAGAAAAAAAAAAAAAAAAAAAAAAAAAAAAAAAAAAAAAAACTGCGTCTAGTAGCAGACTTTATAGTGGCAAGTGAGGTGGCATGTTTTAAGTCAGAATTCAACACTTACGTTAGTCCGTGCACGGCCTGCCCGTTATTTTGTTTACCACTTCCATCCGCTCCTCTTTCCCGCACTGCGCACTTGTCTCAGTCACAGTTTTGGTAAGCCCACAAGCTAACCCTAGCCGAAATGAGTAAAAAAACAAATGTCACTGGAGATCTTCTTTGAAAAGGGTGAAAGACCCAATGATGAGACAGCAGAAGACTCTAGGACTGCCAACAAAAAGAAAGCTGCATTTAAAAGAAAATAAGAATCCTTAAATTACGGCTTCATTACAGCAGGTGATTCACATTCTCCAAGCCTGCTTTGTATAACATGTGGTGACAGGCTATCCAACAAAGCCATGAAATCTTCAAAACTGCTTCGTCACATGGAGACCAAGCACCCTGCATTAAAGAACAAGCCTTTGGAGTTTTTCAAAAGAAAAAAACCGTGAACACAAAGAACAGAAGCAATTACTGAAGGCCCACTTCATCAAATGTGTCTGCACTGAGAGCATCATTCTTAGTGTCTAACCACATTGCTCAAGCTACGAAGCCCTTTACTATTGGTGAAGAGTTGATCCTGCCTGCTGCTAAGGACATTTGTTGTGAACCTTCAGGAGAGACTGCAGTTCAGAACATGGCATGTGTTCCTCTTTTGGCTAGCACCATAACTAGATGAATTGATGAAATAGCAGAGGATATTGAGGCACAATTGTCAGAGAGGATTAATGAGCCACCGTGGTATGCAATCCAGGTTGACCAGTCTACCGATGTTGAAAATAAGACAACAGTGCTCGTTTTTGTGCTATATATTTTTCAGGAGGATGTGCATGAGGATATGTTATGTGCCCTTTTGTTGCCAATCAACACCACACCTGCAGAACTATTCAAGTCTTTGAATGATTACATATCAGGAAAACTGAATTGGTCATTTTTTTGTCGGTATATGCATGGAAGGAGCAGCTGCCATGACTGGACAGCTTTCTGGTTTCACTACTCAGGTCAAAGAGGTCGCTTCTCAATGTGAGTCTAGGCACTGTGTTATCCATAGAGAAATACTGGCTAGCCAAAAAATGTTGCCTGAACTTTACATTTTGCAGCATGTGATTAAAATTATCAACCACATTAAAGTACCTGCCCTTAACTCATGTCTGTTCACACAGCTCTGTGAGGAGATGGACGCAGAGCACACACGTCTTCTCTTATACACAGAAGTGAGATGGCTTTCTAAAGGTAGATCACTGGCCAGAGTTTTTGAGTTATGCTCCAGAGATTACTTTTAGAAAAACAGTCACCACTGGCAGCACATTTTACTGACACAGAATGGGTCACAAATCTTGCTTACTTGTGTGACATATTCAATCTGCTCAATGAACTCAATCTGTCGCTTCAGGAGAGAATGACAACTGTGTTCAAGTAGGCAGATAAAGTGGCTGCATTCAAAGCCAAACTGGAATTGTGGGGGCAACAAGTGAACATTGGGGTTTTTGACATGTTTCAAACATTAGCAGAGATTTTGAAAGAGACAGAGCCAGGGCCTTCTTTCTCCCAGCTGGTGCATGATCACCTATCTCAGCTTTCAAAAAAGTTTGAGCATTACTTCCCAACCACAAAAAAAAAAAAAAAAAAAAAAAAAAAAAAAACCTGAACTGGGAAGGAATGGATCCACTACCCATTTGTGAATAAGCTGGGTGAATTGACTTTGTCCGAGCTAGAAGACGATCAACTGCTTGAGATCGCAAATCACGGTGGACTTAAAAGTATGTTTGAGACAACTTCAAATCTCCATACGTTCTGGATTAAAGTCAAGGAGAAGTATCCTGAGATTGCCACAAAGGCACTGAAAAGCTTGCTTCCGTTTCCAACATGCTGCCTTCCTGTGAAGCAGGGTTTTCTGCAGTGACAGCAACCAAAACGAGATTATGGAGTAGACTGGACATAAGTAACACACTTCTGTCACTGTCTCCATTACCCCCAGATGGAACCATCTAGTTGCAGGAAAATAAGCTCGGGGTCCCACTGATTCTGCATTATGGTGAGTTGTATAATTATTTCATTATATATTATGATGTAATAATAATAGAAATAAAGTGCACAATAAACGTAATGCACTTGAATCATCCTGAAATAATTCCCAGCCCCCACCCCTGGTCCGTGGAAAATTTGTCTTCCAGGAAACTGGTCCCTGGTGCCAAAAAGGGTGAGGACCACTGGTACACTATAAAGTTGGGGATAAAGTCAGTATGCAAAGAATATGCCATTAGATCTTATACAACTTGTTAGAAATGGGTTGTAGATTTGGCTCAAGTTCTTAATAGTAGAGGAAAATTTTATCAGATAGAAGTATCAAAGAATTTATAACATTAGAAAATTAAGCATATAGAAAAAATATAGGAGAATAATTACATGTTCTTTGAGGAGAAGATATATTAAACAAGTCACCCAAAATCACAAATTAAAAAAAGAAATCATTGAAAAATTGAACTTTATTCAGCCTACCACAGACTTATATAGTTCTAGCATTTAATATTATAGTATGATTTATGTTTTGATATGTAAATTTAAAAAAATCCTTGAAGTATAATTTCTTTGTTATTTTAAAACTGTAGTTCCTCTAATATTTTTAAATGTTTTTAATTTTGTTTTAGTGCTTATCTTTGTAATTATATCTTTATATAATCCTCGTCTTCCTTCTTAACATCATACCTATCATTTCCTTTTCCTAAACCCTTCAACTCTTCTTCTCATCTCCCAATTTTAGTCAATAATATTAGATTTCTTAGTGTTTACTTGTTTGCTCTTTTATGTACTTATGATTTACTGCTTCATTTGTCAGCTTTAAACACCACCTAACTTTTCCATTGCAAATAACTAAGCTGATTCTACTTCCTAACTTAACTCCCTTTCTTTTCCCATTTTATTTTGGTTGTTTTATTCCTACTTTAGAAGCACCTATACATTTACACTGTTCTGTACTCTGTTAGTCTCATCTCTGTTTTTGTCTCAAATCTGCAATTAACAATATTCAATCCTCATGGCCAGTTCTTTGCTGTTTACTTAATAATATTTTTGTTGGTTGAGGCTTAGCCTACAATAGTTTCCTCAAGCACAATACATATAAGCAGTAAGTCACATACTTTTATGTGTTCAAAACTATTTATCATCTTTATAGTAGTTGAAAGAGAGATGGATATAAAATCCTTGGCTCACTCTTTTCGTGTATAAGTTTCCATATAGATTTTACTTTCTTTCCAGTTATTTAGTATTAATTCAGTATTCAATTTTCTGTTCAGCAGATTTGGAATATGTACTAAATTGATCTTTTGGTCCAAATATTTATCCCTTGTTATATATGTGCTTGTGTCACATTACAGTCCTTCCCACTAAGGTGGATTATTTTTTAAATATATGTAAACTATATTATTTATCAGATTTTGCAATGTGATCTAATTAGCCTACTCTGGCCAGTGTTATCTTGATAAAATATAAGATTTTTTAATTATCTGCTACATATATAAATATTCAAAGAAAGTAACAATATAGTGTGCACAAAGTACTGATTCCTAGCAATATCATATAGAAGTTAACAATGATTTTCAAATTTCAGTTCTCATCAGAATCATCTTAAGGAGACTTTTTTAAACAACGCTGACAATATACTAATCCTAGAGATGCTAATGAAGAAGGGCACTTCAGAAATCTGCGTTTTTAGCAACACCACAGGTAATTCTGGTTTAGGTAATGCTATATTCTTAATAACAGTGGGTTAAAGTAATATAGTGTTAAATTTTAATTCATATGTTATTCAAATTAAAAATGAAGCTTTTTTCTATAATACGTAAATAGATTAGGCAATCATGTGAATCATTTATGATACTTAAATTAATTAGCCAAACATTTAAATAGATTAACTAGGCAAGAGTTAAACAAAATGTTTAGAGTCCATTTATCCATAATAATATTTCCAACTATTTAATTAATTCCCTGAGTATAAACACTAATAATACAAAACACAGAGGGCAAAATAACTGAATCAACAAAATGGATACCTCAATCTCTCCTTTAGAACCAGCTATTTTACTTTATCATCATTTTACTCAGGAATTCACTGACCCTTATTTAATAATTCTGGTATCCTGGTTTACTCAAGCCAAACAGAAAATGAAAGAAATTGTTATAAAAAGTCTCACTGTGTACAAGATAGTAAAAGCTTATGGACCATGACTGAAGGAAAATACATTACAATGGTCCAAAACTAGTAAATAAGTAAGTAAATAAATAAATATTCAATGATGATTCTCTATCCTGAAGGAAAGCTTAATTTATATTCAATAGCCTATGCTAAAGAACTTGGGCAGCATTTAATAAATTATGGAAGAATCTCTTCCAAGACAATGGAAACCTAAAAATAAGAAGAATATCAAAAGTACTTGTTTTATCTGGAAAATTAACACGTATTTTATACCCATCTTTTCTAACAATTCAAAACATAAAGATCATTGGCTTTTTCACTGAATATCTAGATTTTTGTTTTTAAGATTTAAAGTCTTACTTTAGCAGTGCCATCGAAATCTTGAGTTTTTTAGGATGAAACTTTTTACATTGTAAGGCAATTCTAATAAAATAATTAACTAAATAAAATAAACTGAGGTGTATTACATTTCCTGTCAGAGTCTTTATGAACTTTAATCTAGTTTCCACTGTATCATGCACCTCTTTCTTTCAATTTTAGTATTTTCTAACATTTAAAATATAAACATTCTTTGCAAGAGTATAATTAGCTGTAAGTGGTGAGTGGGAGGGAGTTTGATTGGTGGGTGAGGTCTGTTTGGTATTAAGAAGTTAATACCTAATAAAAGAACCATTCATTTTAGAGTTGTGCTTTCACCTTAGATATTTGAACATCTTCTCATCATTTCAAAATATTACCCTAAAATTACTATTTGAAATATGCCACCAGTGAAAAATGTGTTCATTGTTCTTCTTTCGCAAACCACATTTCAACAGTTAAGCTACACTACCAATTCTCATGTTCATCTGAAAAACATGTCTAATTTTCTCTTAGCCTAATTCTGTCTTTGAAGACAAAACAGTGCATCAAGTTTGCTTTCACATGAAAGTATTCCAAATGTTTAAAGACTTCAATCCTGTCTTTACCAAATCTTTGTTCTCCTTTATTTCTATGCTCTCTGTGACTACTTTCTGCAAACATTCTGATGGTACATGATTTCCAGGCACTTAAACTGCAGGTCATTTTTCCATAGAACATTAATTGGTTAGAATTCTTCTTGGAATTTATGCTTAGAATTCATCATAATCTTTGAGATATAATCTGATAAGCAGGATTACTTCCTACAACTTCATGCTTTATAAATACATACTGGGTTTACTTTAGTTATGCATTAACTCCAGTTATGTATTGATTAGTTTATTCATTTACTTGCATCTTAATTGTCATTTAAACTTGAAATAAATTAAAAAACTGATTTACCTCACTGCTGAGATTCACTAGGTTCAAATCGCTAGTTTTTTCCAATCTAAATTTAAGATATTATATTAAATCCTAGTACTTTTCACCTCATTGATTTGATCTGTGTGACATTCAGCCAGATTATTTTTAATTTTAACTTTTTATCTTTCATTTATGTATTCTTTCCTAATATGTTGTCTGCACTTGTTACATTGATGTATGTTTTAAGATCAGACATGACTTTCAGACTGACAGAACCACATTCATTTTAATTGACTTATATATGTATTTTATATACTTTAAAAAAATCACATTATTTGATTTATATAAAACTCTAGAACAGGCAAAACTAATTTATAATGGCACCAAAATATATCATTCTGTTATTACAGGTTAGTTTTGCCTGTATATGTACATATGTATGGAGAGAGAGAGAGAGAGAGAGAGAGAGAGAGAGAGAATTAGAATGATTGTATTAGTGGTTATCTGGGTGGGAGTGGGAGTCATTATTGACTGTGCATGGGAACTTTCTGAGGAGATGTCTTCAGTAGGTAAATGGATGAATAAACTGTGGTACATCCAATAATAGAATATCATTCAGAGCTGAAAAGAAATGTGATATCAAGCTGTAAAAAGACATGGAGAAAACCTAAAATCCATATTAGTAAGGGAAATAAGCCAATCTGAAAACGCCATATATTGGGACTTCCCTGGCGGTCCAGTGGGTAGGACTCCACACTCCAAATGCAGGGGGCCCAGGTTCAGTCCCTGGTCAGGGAGCTAGACCTGCATGCATACCACAAATAAGAGCCCGCATACCGCAACTAAAGATCCTGCATGCTTCAATGAAGATCCCATGTGCCACAACTAAGAACCGGTGTAGCCTAAATAAATAAATAAATAATTTTTTTTTTAAAGGCTACATATTGTACAATTCCAACTATATGACATTCTGGAAAAGGAAAAAAAAAAACTAGGGAGAGAGTAAAAAGATATATGCATATAAATATAAGAAATATATTTATATACTTATAAATACAAAAACATTGAGGAATTTTGATACCACTCTATTAGTAAACCACAAAACAAGGAGACGCCAAATTATTATGTATTTAGAAGACTAAATAACTCACTTATAGTTGGCTTTATTTACTTGTTACAAAGAGGGAAACTTCATGTAATGAGGAATCTCAGAAAGTGTTAATAAGAGGATGTGAGAAGGACTTATAGGATCTGGCCTTCTGTTAGATGCTTGTGTGGAGAGTTCAAGGGTGCAGGGGCATTGCTATAGATTGGATGCTCTCAGGAAGTAAAGAAAATTATCTGGTTATATTACAGACTGGAGGAATGAAGAGAGACTGAAGCTGTGACTGTTAATGAAGCAATCATCACTCATATTAGCAAGGATAGAGAGATGCCGTTTTTTTAATTTTGTGCCTTGGTCAATATTGATGTTTTGTCTGTCTGTGTTCAGACAAGGTTAGAAAGTGATCTTGTTGTGTCCTGAACCCTCACGTCCATGCAGTGGTCTTGTCTGACGGTGTTTTGTGAAATTGTTTTTGTTTAACAGGAGATTGTCATGGTCTAACTTGAGTATCAGGCCAACTTCTAGCCATCAGAGACTGTTTTTCTCTTTCTTGATACCTTACAAAGGAAAGAAAAAAGGCTGAAATCATTAAGAAACATATCCATCTTATGAAATTAAAATGGAAACAATGCATCTCTTTAGGATATAAAATGCAGATATTACGTAACTTAAGCAGTATACAAGCAGAGTTGAAGGAAGAAAATGATAAAGCATTGTAATGTTTAATAGTTGAGAACAAAGAGTGGGGAGCCAGATTGCCTTGGTTCAAATTCAGGCTCCATGCTCTACTAGGTGATTGACGTTGGATAATTTTCTTAACCTCAGTATGCTTTATTAATCCCTTATCTCAAATGAGGATAACCTCTTGGTGGTTCTGTAAGGATTACATGCCTAAGGACATGGATAGTGCTTAGCAAGTGCCTAGTTCATAATTAACAATATATAATAGTTTATATTATTATTTTAAGAGCAGAAATAAAACAAAACCAAAAAACCTTAAATTTAGTTTTGTTAAAAGACCAGTAGGTGTAGAGTAAAATAATATTGTAATAGATGTACAGGCAGAACTTCCCAATAGGTGTGTTACAAATGGTATACCATTATGAAAGAAAAGGGGCCAGATATGCCTGCGGCAGCTGGAGCTCCAAGGTCAGTCACCAACACTTGTTAGCAGTCTCTCAGTTTAGCTCTATGCAATGTTGAATAATATAATTTTCTGTGTGTACAATGACAAGAAATTATCTTTGGTAATTTCTTGGTATCTCTTGGTATTTCTGAATTTTGGTAATTCAGAATTGTCTGAAGTTAAAATTAATTTTTGTTTTGTAAGAAAACTTATACAAGTATATTCATAGCTAACCTGTTTGGAAACAATCTAAATATACTTCAAAAGGAGAATGGATACTTAACAAATTAAGCCATTTGTAATTTATGATATACAACCTTTTTTGATCTACAGAAAGAGCACTCTTTTATGGGTCATCCTGATATATTCTGCTATATGTACACTATAGAAAACTATTAAGCTGTAAAAGTGAATGAACTGGAGTTGCAGATATCCTTATGGAAGACTTTAAAATATATATATCAAGGAAAACCAAGATCAAGTTATAGAAGCTCACCTATAGTGTGATACTGTGTTATAAATGTAAAAAAATTAAAATAGTATTATACATTATTTTAGAATACTTACTTTTATAATAAAGGTGTTAAAATATCCACAAGAATAATAAACACCAGTACTAAGATTGTGGTAACATCGGAGTAAGTAGGGATAAGTATAGATTTCTGACTAAGCAGGTAGGTTTTGTAGGTGACAACAAAGTGGGTGAGACTGATTTAGTTGGTTATCAGTCATCTGTTTCCCTAACTCTTCTCCCTTTCCAAACCCCTCTATGGCTATATACTTGTTTCTGAACAACAAATAAAATAAGGCATTTAAGTGTCTTAGTTCAATACTGGCATGCCATGAAATGTCAGTAAATATTATTTAAAATAAAATAATAACTTAAATGTACTCTGGAAAATGAAGGTGATTTACTGAATGCATTTATGTATTTATGGTATTTAATAAATGTAAAAGAACTACTAGTAGGAAGCCTGACAGAGAGAAGTCTGAAAGATAAATGGAGGATTCAAAATTGATAATTTTATTATTGATACCTATCAGGCTACAGTGTAAACTTCTTGAATCCAGAGTACATAGCTTATTCATCTTTTATGCACAGTGTTTGAAACAACTAAAGTGTTCAAAAATGAGTGGAAAATTAAGAAGAGAGGACAAGAGAGGTTGTGTGACTTAGTACTAGCACAACATCAGATGTGTGTACTTAAATATGCAAATTCTAATAATTTTTAATTAAGTGAAAGCAGGAAGAATAATTTATACCTATCAAAATGCTATGACTATGAAAATTTATTATCTTAATTATTTTACTTTTTAGGTATATTACTAGGCAATCATTCTCTCTATGGATAAATTAACTAGCAATTATAGGAACATTTCCTGATCTTTTGTTCATATTAAGAAATGATAGAAAAGAGTTTACCTATCAAGAATTGTCTAAAACTTTGGAAACCAGAGAACTAATATTACTACTTATTAATCTCTTCTGCCTTTTGAAAAGGCCTTTACTTAATAGAGAAATCACAACTTGAGTTTTCCCTTCTTGTCAGTACAATCTCAGTCATCACATATGCTCTCCCTATTGTACAATAAAGAATGCTTGCCACTCCAATACAATCAAAGAGGAATGAAATGAGGTCAGCCTCTATTCATACTCCAATTCTCTTTTTCAGGAAATGGAGACCAGGCAACTTTGTGAGATATCACACTTAATAGAAAGGCCTGGCAATTCAGAAAAAAAGTCTATACATCACTTGAGGGAAGTAAGAAAGCTGAAAGAAAGATTTTACCCTTTATTCTATAAGACTATTTCTTCTAAAATGAATGCAGAACAAGCACCTACTATTTGAATCTGTATAGCCACAATTCATCAAACTTACTGAGTTTCTGGAAAACTGTAATAAAGTTGGTATGGTTTAAAAGTGCAGGTTTTATTCAATGTTATATCAAAGCTATAGAATTTCTATCTGACACATAATATATTTATATGTATAGAAAATTTCTTAATAATCATGGACACTTCCTACAGAAAGGTAGTAGTTACACATAATTTTAGAATTATGGTATCATACACATTTTGCAGATAGGTCTTGTGTAAATAGCACCATTTTTACTACCTTTTGGACAAGTTATTTAGGTCTGTTACCCCTGAGCGCTCAATTCAAAACGGAAGGTAATTGGGCAATATCAGTGAAAATAGAGTGAGGACCTCTGAAAATTCATCCCACCATAAAAACACCCCCCCAAAAAAAGCTCAAAAAATATCAGAATCAAAATGTTTAGAATTCTGGATGTTAAACAAAAGCTCGTGTCAACCAAGGGGCAGTTACTCAAGAAAAGTGTCTGAATCTCTTAAAGAATAGCAAATGTGGCATAGTATTTACGCTAGCTCCACCTCTGGTCCTCAAATCTGAAGCAGCTTTGAAAAATAACAGGCTATATTCCTGGTACTAGAGGGAGCCAAATGGGGCAGGAACTCTCTCAAAGCTTCATTCTCAGGGAAAATTCATTATTTGATTTTCTGTTGTTCCCTGAAGACCCCAATCAAAACGCCTGTCTTTATTTGACCTAGTGATAAAAACTTCTGAGGACCCAAGGGGAGGGCTACAGTACATTTGTCAAATATTTTAACACTATGGCTAAAGGAATAAGGTGAGAAAGTAATCTGAGGAGTAAGATGACCATAGGGGCTTTGAAAAACAATGGCATATGCCTGGGTATCTAGAGACCTCATGTGTAAATATAGCTATGCACATGTTCAGGAAAGACCTAAGAAGGACCTGATCTCTCAACCCTGACTGAACTTGAAGTTCTGTGAAATCAAGAAGTAAAAGTAAAGCAGAATTGCAAGCTGTCTGATTGTGGAAGGCATGCCCAATTACACAAAGCCCCTCACCAAAACAAGGAGCCTTACTGCTTTCAGACACTTAAAGAAATTTCTGTCTAATCATTAGTTGACTACAAAGTTAATCAAGTAGAAACCCAAGGACCACATATGACACAGATACAGAATTTACATAATTAGGCAGAAAAGTCACTAAACAAACAAACAAATCTAAAATACCTATATATTAAAAAATAAGAGAGACCACAAATTAATAACCTATGCTTTCACCATAAGATAGTGGACCTATAGGGGAGAGTAATCCAAACAAAACTAGATCATTCAATATTCTACATAAGAACACGTGACACATATGTTGTTTGGTGTAAACAGGTTAGCAAATGTGGCCCAATGCAAAAACAGCCAAAAGTTTCAAGGGGATTGTTAATTATATTATTTCAAAAGTTTCCCAGTACTTCTCTCACAGGGAGGGTAAGATGAGGAGGTGTTACTCCAGCAGGAAGACACTTTGGCTTTAATATCTCCCTCATTTCTCTGGAATGCAGACAACACAGAAACTTATAAATAATTCAGGAGTCAAAGCAGAAAAACTTGAACTCCAAAAGTGAGGACACCTCCAAATAAGCTTAGTTTCTAAAAATAGTGCTGCAACTTTACACAACCATTGTTGTAGTTAACAAGCATCAAGGCTCAAGACAGTCATCTAAACAAATGTATATGTAAAACTTAAACCTCTGTTACAGTAACTCAAATAATCGTGGGATGGATATCAAAAATTTCCTAATTCTGTCAAGATCAGGTAAAATTAGAAAAATAATTCACTACAGAAAGACAAGGCCAGATTAATACAAAATATTTTTCCTGTCACCATATTGATTAACATTTTTGCAAGTTCTTTTGCCAGGAGAAACTAGAGAAGGGCATCAGGACTCAGTGTACATTCTCCTTCATTACATCCTGAGTAAAAATAAATGTGTATATGTATGTATATATATATGTATATGTATTGTATATATGTGTGTATATATATGGATATGGATATATATACATGGATATTTTTGTGTGGAAATGAACTGAATTTCAAAATTTCATTCTCATGTAGGCACTGTCTTTGTCAGGAACACTAGCAGCTCTGGGATTACATTAACAAGGAAACTACGTCAATAGAAGGATTCAGTTCCTCACAGTAGTTTCAGGAAGAGCTCAGACAAATCTGCATTCTTTGTCATGTTGTGGGCAGTTTCTTTTTATGGAGAAGGTAGTGAGGAGATAGAGAGGTGAAACATACATACTGGGGAAAAAAGTACTGATTGTGAGAAAAACATGTTTTCCCAAACAAAACTCAAGATCATGAAGAATAATGAGGGGGAAGGAGATATTTACAGAGTTTTATTTTATCTTAAGGAAACCAAACCAGTACTGTCAAAATTGTCCATGAAGAGATCTAACTAAATTAGATATGCTCACTGTTCATATCAGAGTCTCTAAATTTGGGCCTTGGAAAATTTAACTTAATTTTAATTCATTTTATAAAATTTGATGAGATAAAAAAATATTGGATAATACAACAGGAGTTGAAAGGAGACTAACAGCTGAGAGAATGCAAAAGACAGAGTGAGAAGATTAAAATGGAAAATGTAATATCTATTAAGTTTAAATGGCTTAATGAGGACCTACTGTATACCACAGGGAAATATACTCAATATCTTGTAGTAACCTATAATGGAAGAGAATGCAAAAAAAAAAAAAAAAAAGAATATATACATCTATATTTATATGTATAATTGAATCTCTTTACTATATGTCTGAAACTAACACAATATTGTAAATCAACTATATTTCAATAAAAATTTTAAAAAAAGAAAGGAGACAATAACTCTGTAATACAAGAAAAAAATTAAATGGCTTAAAAATCCAAAAATTAGTAAATATTTAGGGAGGTAAGAACTTTTGTTTGACTGAATATTACTATTATACATGTGTGGAAAATATTAAGTGAGTAAAAAACAAAATTTCTGTCAAAATTATACTTGGTTAACCTGAACTAGAGAATGATATAGTTAGTTTACTAAGTGATGAATTATTGACCAAGGACAGAAAAAAATATTTTGTTTACTGAAATATTTTGCCAATGTGAGGAACTAAGGCACAGATTATTTAACACAGGATATTAAACAATGTGTGTTAATGTTCTTTTGTGACTGTATATTGGAAGCATATGATTTATAATATATTTTAGGTGTATATAAGAAAGGGATTTTTAATTTAATCCTATTCATATACTTCCTAAGTAAATAACACTGATTAAATATTAGGAATACTTAATGTAAAAAAGTATACCATTAATATACAGATATATAGGAGTGGTGAAAAAATATATGTCTTGTCACATTTGGGTGACAAATAGCTATGAGTTTTTGGAATTGCTGCTACCAAAATAGACTTGTCAATTTTCTCACTGTGTGTACTTCATTGCTCAATGATGGTAAAAGATGAATAGTAGGAGCAATGTTAAATGCTAAAAAATTTTTTTTCCTCTATGATGCCTTAATGCAGCTATGATCAGTACAAATTAGTTCCTACATAATTTGCAATTAGTATTTTTCTTACAACATTCAACAGAATTTTAACTAAAATGCTTAAATATAAATAACCACAGTTCATAAACATTTTTTTTTAGGACTTTCAGCCTGCCTAGAATTTATTATAATTTTTTGAACACCTTTACTGGAGTTTAATTGCTTTACAATGTTGTGTTAATTTCTGCTGTATAACAAAGTGAATCAGCTATATGTATACATATGTCCCCATATACCCTCCCTCTTGCATCTCCCTCCCACACTCCCTATCCCACCCCTCTAGGTGGTCACAAAGCACCAAGCTAATCTCCCTATGCAATGCAGCTTCTTCCCACTAGCTATCTATTTTACATTTGGTAGTGTATATAAATCAGTGCTACTCTCTCACTTCGTCCCAGCTTACCCTTCCCCCTCCCCATGTCCTCAAGTACATTCTCTACATCTGCGTCTTTATTCCTGTCCTGCCCCTAGGTTCTTCAGAACCTTTTTTTTTTTTTTTAGATTCTATATATATATGTGTTAGTATATGGTATTTGTTTTTCTCTTTCTGACATACTTCACTCTGTGTGACAGACTCTAGGTCCATCCACCTCACTACAAGTAACTCAATTTTGTTTCTCTTTATGGCCGAGTAATATTCCATTGTATATATGTGCCACATCTTCGTTATCATTTCATCTGTCAGTGGACCCTTAGGCTGCTTCCATGTCCTGGCGATTGTAAAAAGTGCTGCAATGAATATTGTGGTACATGATTCTTTTTGAATCATGGTTTTCTCAGGGTATATGCCCAGTAGTGGGATTGCTGGATCATATGGTAGTTCTATTTTTAGTTTATTAAGGATCCTCCATACTGTTCTCCATAGTGGCTGTATCAATTTACATTCCCACCAACAGTGCAAGAGGTTTCCCTTTTCTTTGCACCCTCTCCAGCATTTGTTTGTAGATATTTTCATGATGGTCATTCAAAATGGTGTGAGGTGATACGTCACTTTTATATTGACTTTTTAAAGGTAACTCTTATATCGAGAACCAAATAGACTAAAAGTTTTTCAGAATAATATGAGATCAT